>NC_080428.1:72195065-72495065 GCF_029873635.1 Malania oleifera | reverse complement strand
GTTGACCAAGACACTATGGAATATACACTTAAAGGACACTCTGTGGTTGCAGTGGGTACACCAAATTTATCTGAACAGTGCCTCCACTTGGGAAACTACAACAAAGAAAGAGGATTCAAATCTATTCAAAAACCTGCTGCATATTAGAGATCAATTAGCGTTCAGTTGTGGAGGTATTGAAAGTGCAGAAGAAAATATGAAGTTGTGGGAAAAGAACTCTCATCAGTGTTATGAATATTGGAGGATTAAAAAACATAGAGTCTCGTGGGTTAAAGTTGTTTGGTTTGGAGACATCCTCCCCAAACATGCTTTTTGTCTATGGCTAGGTGTGAAAGGAAAATTACCCACTTGTGAAAATGTGGTGGCAGATGGCATGGATCCAATGTGTGTTTTCTGTAGGGTGAAACCCGAGAGCTTTGACCACCTATTCTTTAAATCCAATTATTCAGCTAAGGTATGGAAGGGAATTAGAAGATGGTTGGGATTGAAAAGGGAAATGTCTACAATTAAAGCTGCAATGAAATGGTTGTTCAAAGAAGGAAAAGGGAAGAATTTCCAAGCTGCCGGAAGGAGAATTGGACTAGCTGCCTCGGTGTACTTTCTGTGGCACTTCAGAAATAGAGCTAGATTTGAGGGACGCTACATATCTTCTCCTGAAATGATTAATGTAATACAAAAATTCACATACATGGGGGTCTTTGAAAAATTTAATTTGTATTCCATTGATTAAGTTTTGGAATATTGTATCACATGATATTTGGATCATTGGAGTATTTGATAGGTATCTAAATGGCTATATATAGCCCCTGGGTATGCCCAGGTTCTGATGTATTTCTTTTGAATGTAATTGGATGGGGAACAAGGTTCCAAACAACCTGGGGATGCCCAGAGTACTTGTAAATATGCATTTTGATCAATATACATTTACCATTTGATAAAAAAAAAAAAAAAAGGATGAACATACTTGGGACATGGTCCTTGACAAGATTATTTACAGTGGCTAATTTCGAGGTCAATAGTTAATTTGTGCGTGTCAATTGCCTCATTGACATATAATATTGTTGGGATGTGGAGTAAGTCATGGCTAAAGAAAAACTATGCTTGACACAAAGTATAAGCTTGCAGGTTGTAGGGTCAATATCAAATGTTTGTAGCGTTGATATGTTAACTAGACAGAGCATTTACTTGACAGTTTCTCATTATAAGGTTGACACAAACAAGTTTGGCTGGATGGTAAATTCATAGATTGACATCTGAGCATGTTTTTAGTCACATAATTGTGAGTGTAACTTTGTTTTTACCTTGTTTGAAAATGCTAATTATGTATAACACAATCTAGGCAATTGAGGTTGTCAATTACATACTCTAAATAGTTGGAGGTGTCAACAGTGTATTAATTTAACATGCACGTGATATGGGACATAGGGAGAATGGGTGCATAGTTTTTCTTTACATGTTAAAGTGTGTAATCCTTTTCTTTAAAATAAGAGAAAAAATTGAGAGATTTGCTCTTGTAAATATTATTATCTTATGAATTATTATTTCATTGTCACACATACACGCAATTGTGTGTGTGTCAATGAGTAATTGTGCTTTTATAAAATATGCATTACTATTATTATTTTATTATTATTATTATTATTATTATTATTAATATAATCTCTGAAATTATTACTATATATATGAATTTAATAAATTAAATATTAATTACATTTAGATAGAATAACTTAGATAAAATCCCTAAATATTAATTACATTTAGATAGAATAACTTAGATAAAATGCCATCAAGCTAATCAACTTAGGTGTCACTTTTCTTCTGTTCAATAGAATAATTTAATTTGGAAAATTCGAGCAGAAAAGACAGCCGTGTCCCTTAGGGTGGAGCTACGCCGTAAACGACGTCGCTTCAAAGAAAAAACGATTTAAAACGAGTCGTCTCGTCGTAGCGGTCAAAGGCTGCAGTCTCTTTCTTCCCGAACAGTCAATGCCCCGCCTCGCCCTGCCCTGCCCTGCCGTGCCAGTGCTCATCCAGCCACTATTTCAGTCATCTTCGTCTTCATCCGACGCCACCTCTAACCCACTCAGAGCAAAACCCTAGCTAACCCCACCATGAAGAAGAGCTTCTTCAATCTCACTCTCGCTGCGTTACCCGTTTTCTTCCTCTTCCTGTTTGCTGCTTCCGCGGCCACAGAAGACGATGTGAAGTGCCTAGAAGGCGTGAAGAAGGCCCTCAATGGCCCTGAAGGCAGCGTTCTCTCATGGAATTTCACCAACACCTCGGCCGCCGTCATCTGCAAGCTTAACGGCTTGTCCTGCTTTAACGGTGAAGAAATCCGCCTCTTCAGCCTCCAGCTCCCCTCCCGGAGCCTCGCTGGACGCTTGCCAGACTCTCTTCAGTATTGCAGGAGCCTTCAGACCCTCGATTTCTCCGGCAACCAGCTCTCCGGTTCCATCCCGCCTCAGATTTGTACCTGGTTGCCCTATTTGGTTCGCCTGGATCTGTCAGGTAACGATCTCTCCGGTCCGATTCCGCCCGAGCTTGTGTATTGCCAGTATCTCAATGATTTGATTCTGGGAAACAATCGGTTGTCTGGTCCGATACCGTACGAGCTCAGTCAACTTGATCGCCTGAAGTACTTCTCTGTTGAGCACAACGATCTCTCGGGTTCGGTCCCTATCGCTCTGGCCAAATTTGATGCCGCTGGATTTCGTGAAAACAGGGGTCTCTGTGGTAAGCCCCTCGCATCCAGGTGCCATCGTTTGAGCGGCAAAAGTCTTGCCATTATCATAGCTGCCGGAGTTTTCGGGGCATTGGGTTCACTACTCTCTTCTTTTGCAATATGGTGGTGGTTCTTGGGGAGCTCTAGTCGGAGGAAAGGGCGTGGCCTTGGTAATGGCAATGACGATGTTTATAGCAGTTGGGTCGAGCAGTTGTGGTCGCACAAGAAGATCAAGTTGACGGATCTAATGGCGGCGACTGATTATTTCAGTACCAAAAGCATTCTCAATTCCAATAGAACGGGAGTTTCGTATAAGGCTGTTTTGCGGGATGGGTCGGTGCTGGCAATCAAACGGTTGAGCAATTGCCGGCTCGGCGAAAAGCATTTCCGATCAGAGATGAACAGGTTAGGACAGCTTAGGCACCCCAATTTGGTGCCTCTTTTAGGGTTTTGTGGAGATGAGGATGATAAGCTTTTAGTGTACAAGCACATGCCCAATGGAACATTGTATTCTGTTTTACATGGAGGAGGTGCTGATAAAAGTAATACTTGTAATGAGTCTTATGACTCTTGTCCATTGGATTGGCGGACGAGGCTTCAGATTGGTTTTGGTGCTGCCAGGGGGCTTGCCTGGCTTCACCATGGTTGCCAGCCACCATTTGTACAGCAAAACATTAGCTCGACTGTGATTCTTCTTGATGATGACCTTGATGCTCGGATAACCGATTTTGGGTTAGCAAAGCTCATGGGTTTCGCTGCCTGCAGTGGTGGGTCTGTTATTGATGAGGATTTTGGGGAGTATGGTTATGTGGCTCCCGAATACACAACCACTATGGTGGCATCACTGGAAGGGGATGTCTATGGTTTTGGGGTTGTGCTTCTGGAGTTGGTGACAGGGCAGAAGCCTCTTGAGGTGAGTAATGCAGAGGAAGGGTTTAAAGGGAACCTTGTGGATTGGGTCAGCGAGCTCTCTGGCTGTGGTAGGAGTAGAGATGCCATAGACAAGGCCTTATGTGGGAAAGGTTATGATGAAGAAATTTTGCAGGTATTGAAGCTTGCTTGCAATTGTGTGGTTTCTTGGCCTAAAGACAGGCCTTCCATGGACCGGGTTTACGAGTCGTTGAAGAGTATGGCTGAGAAACACGGTTTCTTGGAACAGTATGATGAATTACCGTTGCATTGTGGCATACATGATCTTGACTACAAGGAGTAACTTTGGGGAAGAGGAGAAAGGAAAATAGACAGCAGAGGATTGCATTATTTGTACATATATGCAGCTCAGCTCATGCTATTTTGTGGTAGGGCTTACCACTAAGAGGGTATGGTTTCCACTTCAGCAAGTTTTCCTCTGCCAATGCTGATTTGCTGGGTTATTGTGAATAATTCAAGGAGCCTTTATGCAACGTAGCTTTCTGTATGTTATCAAAGCCCCCGTCTGAATTCATTTGTCAGCAGCATCCAATTTCCCTATTGTTATTAACGTTGTTCCTCTGCTGAAAGTTTTATCAATATATAAAATCTTCTGTTCTTATCTTTGCCATAGCTGCCACCAAGATTTTTATGATGTCTTCAACATGATTCCTTCATGGAATTATTTAGCGATGTGTTTTGATGTAGATAAATGACATCAAGCAGCTAACTCTTTCTTTAACATGGAATACTGTCCTCATAACCTATCAGATTGCATTCAATTTAGTTCATTTAATTTATTATCGAGTCAACCATCATATAATGGCTCAAGGTTTGGACTTTAAATTGATTAATGGCTCAATATGAAAGCTTTTTAGTGCATGTTCTCACATGTAGATAAATCCCAAATGTAATTATATGCATATCACAAATGTTATACAGAGAGCTTGCATTAGGTGCCTTGATGCGTCTAGAGGCCCCATGTTTAAGCCAGTTTGGAGAAGTTGAACCTACTTGCCCAATTGATTGAGAAGGGAGCACATATGGCAGTCATGCTACAATTGTATGCTACCAAGGCTTCCATCAGCAGAATGTTCTCACTGGCTTTGCTCAAGAAATATTTTTTCTATCCAAAAGATTATGTGAGCACTTCAAAACTGAGACTCGTTTGTCATCCATGGGTGGAACTTATTTACCTAATTCTAGATTGTCATCTTTTCACCTGAAAAAGTGAAAAAAGTAAATAATTGTAAACAACATTGTCATATGGGTCAATGCGCATGTGCATTGATTTCCGTGAGATTAACAAGGTGACTGTAAAGAGTCGTTACCCGTTGCCTCGTATCAATGATCTCTTTGACCACTTTGACCAGCTGCAGGGAATGTAGGTCTTTTCGAAAATCGACTTACGGTCAGGGTATCATCAGGTGAGGGTTAGATTTGAGGATGTTGCAAAGACTCCTTTCTGAACCAGATACGGCCACTCTACGAGTTCTTAGTCATGTCGTTTGGACTGACGAATGCTTCGACGATGTTCATGGATCTAATGAACATGGTTTCCCATGAGTACCTAGATCAGTTTGTAGTGGTGTTTATCGATGACATTCTGGTATACTCGAGGAGTTCGGAAAAACATGAAAATCATCTGAGGTTGGTGCTACAGATTCTGCGAGAGAGGAAGTTGTATGCCAAGCTGAAGAAATGTGAGTTCTGGTTGAATCAGATCGCGTTTTTAGGTCATGTGGTGTCTAAGGGCAGTATCTCAGTTGATATTGGCAAGATTGAAGTTGTGGTCGACTGGGTAAGACCGAAGAGTGTGCAGGAGATTCGGAGTTTCCTAGGACTAGTGGGATATTATCGTCGGTTCGTAGAGGGTTTTTCTAAATTGTCGGACCTCTAACACGATTGACTAGGAAGAGTGTGAAGTTTGATTGGACCGAGGATTGCAAGTAGTGTTTTTAGGAGTTGAAACGGCGATTGGTTACTGCTCCAGTTTTGACCATTCCTTCGGGGGATGGCGGTTTTGTGATCTATAGCGACACATTTCTGAAGGATTTGGGATGTGTGCTTATGCAATAGGGTAATGTGATTGCTTATGCTTTTCGACAACTCAAGGAATACAAGAAGAATTACCCTACACATGATTTGGAATTGGCCGCTATAATTTATGTGCTGAAGATCTAGTGACACTACCTGTATGGTGTTCAGTGTAAGATTTTCACTGACCACAAAAGTCTCAGATACTTTTTCACGTAGAAAGAGTTGAACATGAGGTAGAGAATGTGGCTTGAGCTGATCAAAGATTACGATTGTACCATCAGTTATCACCAGGAGAAAGCTAATGTGGTAGTTAGCGCCTTGAGTCAGAAGTCTGAGCATGCGGCAGTATCTGCAGTTGTGACTTAACATCATCTCAGACGAGATCTGGAGAGCCTTGGCGTAGGGTTGGTGGTTGGTGATCATTAGGCTTTTCTTGCTAGTTTGGTGATTCAGCCGACGTTGTTTGAGCGTATTAAAGCCGCGCAGGCTAGCGCTGTGAAGTTAGCTGAGACTGTGGAGAAAGTGTAGCAGGGGTTGGCTGCAGATTTCAACATCTCTGAGGAAGGTATGTTGAGGTTTGGAACCAGACTGTCTATTCCAAACAACGATGAGATCAGAAGGACGATTCTGGAGGAAGCGAATCATTCTTTATATACAGTACATTCGGGTAGTACGAAGATGTATCGAGATTTGCACGAGACCTTTTGATGGAGTAGTATGAAAAGGGAGATTGCTCGGTTCATGGAGTAGTGTCTAACGTGTCAACAGGTGAAAGCTGAACATCAGAGGTCGGCAGGGCCGTTGCAGCCTTTGCCTATTCCGAAGTGGAAATGGGAGTATATTTCCATAGATTTTGTTACCGGATTGCCGCCAGCGCTTCACGAGTAGAATGCCATTTGGGTAATTGTGGACAGGTTGACAAAATCTGCTCACTTTGTACCGATGAAGGTTAGCTACCCTTTAAGCAGGCTAGTAGACTTGTACGTGCATGAGATAGTTAGAATGCATGAAGTACCGATGTCCATTGTGTCAGATCGAGACCCGAGGTTTACTTCTCGTTTCTGAAAAAGCTTGCAGTAAGCATTAGGGACGAAGCTTACTTTCAGTATAGCATTCCACCCCCAGAAAGATGGACAGTCGGAGAGAATAATACAGATCTTAGAGGATATGTTACGGACTTGTGTGTTAGACTTCGGTGGTGGTTGGATGCAGTTTCTGCCACTAGTAGAGTTTGCCTATAACAATAGCTTCTAGGCTAGTATCGGGATGGCACCGTTCGAGGTTCTGTATGGTCAGAGGTGTCAGTCTCCTCTGTATTGGGATGAGGTTGGTGAACATCAGGTTTTAGGACCTGAACTCGGGTAACAGACGTTTGAGAAGGTGAGTTTGATCCGAGATAGGATTAAATTTGCTCATAATCGACAAAAAAGTTACGTAGATGTTTGCCGTCGTGAGTTGGAATTCGAGGTGGGGGGTAAGATATTCCTAAGAATTGCTCTAATGAAAGAGGTGATGAGATTTGGGAAAAAAGGCAAGTTGAGCCCAAGGTTTATTGGCCATTCGAGATTCTTGAACGAGTGGGTCCGGTAGCCTACAAGATTGCACTACCCCCAGCACTCTCGAGGATCCACGATGTGTTCCACGTATCCATGTTGAGGAAGTACGTGTTGGATCCATGTCATGTTATTATTTACGACAACTTAGAAATTTGGGATAATTTAACATACGAGGAGGTACCCGTTCAGATTCTGGACTGTAAAGTTCAGAAGTTTCGTACCAAAGATATACTGTTAGTGAAGGTATTGTAGCAGAATCATGAGGTTGAGGAAGCTTCTTGGGAATGGCAGCGGAGATACGCTCGAGGTATCCACGGTTGTTCTGAGTTGTGGTTTTGATGGTAGAGTCAGTTGTGTATGTGTACTACTCTACTATTGTATGATGTTATATGGTTAATCTCTACGAGCGTGTGTGTTATTGTAAACTCCCGAGATGAGGTATGCATGTAACCATGGTATTCCTCCGCCACAAGTGAGGGTATGTATGGATTGTGATGGGGCTGCGTTGTAAGTGGCTGCCAGCTCTTCTTAGAGTGTGTGTATGTATTCGGTTGTGTGGATGAGTTCATAATGAGAGATTGTAAATTTCGGGGAAGAAATTTTTGTAAAGAGGGAAGGTTGTAAGAACCCGAACTGTGATAAATGGATTAAATAAATGAAAGAAAGGTGAAATGATAATTAAGCGGGTTTCGTTGACGAAGCCAGAGTTCATCGACAAACGCCCTTCTATCGCTCAACGACGAAGTTCAGTGGCTCGTCGACGAGGAGATGCCGAGAGATTTTGGGAAATCTGAAATCTCAGGCTCGTCAACGAGGCCACCGCCACGTCAACGAACTTCCTTATTGGCTCGTCGACGAGGTTGGCCTAGTCAAAGGTGCTATAAAGATCTTTTGGGTTGCTTCTTAGCTAAGAAATCAAGGTTTCTCTCTCTTTATCTAAAATTCGGAGCATCTCTCTCTCTCTCTCTCTCTCTCTCTCTCTCTCTCTCTCTCTCTCTCTCTCTCTCTCTCTTCGATTCTTCTTCATTCGTCGCCTAATTCGTTAATCCGACGTTATTGCGAGGATCAGGGAAGGATTCTCTTCGAGAATAGTGGTTCGGAATCTTGTTTCGGGAATTTTTGGGTGTCGACCCAAAATCAAGGTAAGGCTTGGTTTTCAATTTCGTTTTGGTAGTTCTATAGAGAACGGAATCGTGAGTCTTTATTGTATTGTTGTTTATAGGTTTTGAGAACTCGATTCACTATTTAGCAGTCGTAGAGTTCATGGTTTGATTTTCAGGAAAAGGTAAAGGGATTTTGTTTATGTCGATTATTTTCAAAATCGGATTCGGTAGAACTGTGGTTCATGGTCTTGTGTATATTTTGGCTACTTATTTAGGAAAATCTAATAGGTGAAAATTACAGGGTTTTCATATTTCTGTTTTGGAAAAAATGGGGCATTAGGTTGCATCTCTGGTTTCGTTGGAAAACCGTGGATATATTGTGATATATATATATATATATATATATATATATATATTGTGTTATGGGGATGGTCATGCCTTGACTTGTTTAAACTGTATTTTGGAAAATCATGATTTTAGATTTATCAAATGGGTGTGGAATGTTTGGTTATATAAACATGCATGTGTTGTGATTTTCTGAAATGAGATATAGGAACAGGGTTCCGGATTGTTCCAAGTTGTGAAAGAGTGTCCGACTCTATATCCGAGAGTGTGAAATATCACCTGCCAGTGGACAAGAGTGTCTGGCTCTATATCTGAGGGCGTGAGTCTTACCGATTGATCACCGAAGGGTGTGGATCCACCAAATGTACCGATACGATACCATAGGAGCCTGGGGCTACGCCATGTGTCGGGGATGCCGTGTAATGCGGGCCGGCTTCGGGCCGAAGGGTGTGATGACATCGGGTTACCTGATCATGTGTGTGTGTGTGTGTGATGTGAACTATACTGGAACTATTTTGTGAAAATACTGAAACTGTATTGAATATTGTATGTTTTTTGTCATGATAACACTCATATGCCACACACCGACATAACCTGATTCTGTCTTATTGAGATGTGTCTCACCCCTATCGTACGTACATGTTTTCAGATTCCTCGGGTAACCGAAACTAGCGTCCTTGTGTTGGGAGCATAGTGGTCGGTGTACTGCATGAAGTACTTGTGTAAGTACTAGGACTACACTGGGTTGTCGTTTTGCGTTTTAGCTGACACTCGGGATTATGTTTTGTATTATGGAGCCTAAACTCCTTTTGTATAGACTCTAGTATGGTACAGTGTATGTATTGAAAGAACAATTTTCGCTGCGTATATGTTGTGTATGTGAATATGTATAGGGTGTACGGGAACCCCACGGGGTTGGACCCTCATTCATTATGGTATCATGTATGTTTTGTATGATACAGGGACAGGTTAGGTTACTAATTCACCCATAAGTCCCATTTTTGAGTTCGTTCGGGGCGTGACATGCTAGGTTAGGGAGATTGTGTGTTATCGGTGCTATCGACCTGGGCATATAACGAGGGACTGTAGAGTACCGCCAGTTGGTGCGCCTGCTTATAGACCATATCGAGGAGGTCATCAGGCACCTTGAGGCGGACAGTAGAGGAATATCGCCCTAACTCGAGTCTACGCACTGATATCGGGGGATACTGAGGTGGCAAGAGATGTTGTAACAGGTACAATTTCAATTCTTTCATTTACAGCTATTACTTTATTTGATTCAGGGGCGACTTATTCTTTTATCGCCCGAGAGTTTGTTAAATTTTATGGGTTAGAAACACAGTAGTTAGGAGTCAGTTTGTCAGTGGCTACGCCGACAAATGTTGTGGTGATATGTGATAAGGTACTTAGTAACCATCCGGTATGCATTTAGGGGAGGATTTTATTAGCTGATGTGGTAGTCTTGGATATGCATGGGTTTGAGGTGATACTGGGAATGGACTGGCTAGTTACTCACTATGCTACTATTGATTGTCATCAAAGGGAGGTAGTATTCAGACCTCCAGGGGCACAGAAGTACAAGTTTGTGGGGTCTTTGTGCGTACCCCACCACAGTTTTTTATCCACCATTTAGGCGAGGCGATTGTTGTTTGAGGGTTGTCAAGGATTTGTGTATAAAGGAGACATTAGAAGGGGAGTTGAGATTGGAGGATATCCCGATGGTGAGGGATTTTCCCGATATTTTTCCTGAGGATTTGTCGGGACTATCTCATGATTGGGAGAGTGTCAAGGATAGCGCCGATTTCGAAAGTGTCGTACAGAATGGCACCGGCAGAATTAAAAGAATTGAAAGACCAATTACAGGAATTGTTAGACAGGGGATTTATTCGACCCAACGTGTCGCCCTAGAGAGCGCCGGTATTATTTGTGAAAAAGAAAGATTGGTCGATGAGAATGTGCATCGACTATCGAGAATTTAACAAAGTGACTATCAATAATAGATACCCGCTTCCCTGTTTTGATGATTTATTTGACCAGGTACATGGTGAGTATTTTGAGTTAGGGAGGTTTGATTCCCCTAGAATTTCTGTGGTTGACTTGTATATATGGATGGTAGATACTCTGGTATGTGTATTTGTTGTGGTTTATATATATATGAAATGATTTTCACTGTTAGGTTTATGTATTTGAGTATGATTGTGTACCGGTAGCCACTTTCGGGTCAGGTTATGTATTGTGGTATCCGAGGTTGACGTGGACGATATGTGATTGTGTGTATTTATTTGTATGGGAAAAAATGGCATGAAAATCGGGGTGTCACACTTTATGTTTTAAGTTGTAAAAGTAGTTTAGGTTTCAATTGTGCATGCATATCTCATGGTTTAAATTGAAGCTCTATCATGACCATATATTGACCTTAGGAACCCAAGAAATTCATAAAAACCTTTTATACTTAAAATTAAACATCCACCAAAAGGTTTGAAATGTTTTTGAAGTGAAACCAAGGGCCAAAACTCATTTTTGTTTAGGCCTGGTCGACCGGCTGTTAAAGCCCAATCGACCGGAGAGTGCACTTGGCTAGTTTTGTAAAGGCCCGGCTGACCGGATGTTTCCTCCCAGTCAACCGAACTGATCACATGGGCAATTTATTAAGGGCCCTGTCGAATGGTCAAACGAAGGTTGATCCAACCGACCGGATTATAAGGCCCGGCAGACCGAAGCTTGCAAAAAAGGATTTCGCCCTTTGGTTGGTCGATCAGACCTCTTGGGCTGAAGCAATTTCGAGCTCCAACGGTCATGAAAATTTGACATATAATATTATTTAAATGTCCAACGATCATATTTTGAAATTTCCTATAAATACTTGGCCCAGTCACTTTGCAAATGTTACACAAATACATTGAAAGCTTTATTGATTATTCTTTGATTCTTTCTCAAACTTTATACTCCATTGCAAAGATCAAATTCATTTTGTAACGACTTGCTTAATTAAATGGGTTTTTTTTTCCCCATACTATAATAATTTACATGCTCTGATACCATACTGGGGAAAACCCAATCATAAACCTAAGCAGCGAAAAGTATAATCTGAATAAACATGTCCATATCATACAATATCAATACCAGAGTGCTACCATGTTTTTCCCAAAAATATACACATATATCTGTTTTCCCAAAAATTCCCTCAACTATACGGGGATGTACAAAAACATACCCACTCTCTAGCAGGGCACTACTGAAGCCCCTCTATTTGCGAGTCTGGTCTGCTCGTCTACCTGGATCACCTGAAAAATATATTAACATTGGGATGAACCAACGCTCAGTAAGGAGAAATATGCTATTACTAGTGTGTGGCAAATAAGCTACTATATACATTATGAAATCTGTTATCATATACACATGAATAACTGAGTACAAAAGTACAGTACTAATAATAGAATACACCACCCTTTTTTCCTATTGCTTAACATGACAGTATTATGGTTATAATTCAAATACTGCTAGTATACATAAGTATAGTCCCCGTTACTATAAATCCGTACGTATATAATAGCAACTGAAACTGTTCCCTGTGGCTATCTGTGTGTCATGACTTGCCCCTCTCATGACAGGGTTGTGCGGCTCGTAGGTTGGATTTACCCTGGCTGGCCAATCAGAAATAAATCACTGAACTCCGTTAGTCGACCTGCCCACCTCAACCCATATCTGGATGGGGAGCCTAACCTCTTCAAGGGCCTAGGTGGTCGACTTTACCACGTATTATCTGAATAGGTGGTTGCACTAAATAAGTAACATAATATCTGTAGCAACGGTACCGTGCTCTGTAACTGCAAGTCGAATAAGGTCTAATATCATATAATAAATATATATATATATATATATATATATGATTTGTCATAATTTTGAAGTACTGAAATAATCATGATGCTGCATAAATTGTAACTATAATTCATACGTAATATTGAGAACTGAATAATCATAATACCGAAGCTGCATGATCATAATACTGAAATTCGTGTAATCATGGTACTGAGATCCGTATAATCATGATACTAAAATCCATAAAATCATGGTACTGAAATTCATATAATCATAATACTGAAATTCATAAAATCATGAAACTAAATTCGTAAAACATATCCCCGTACCATATACATATTTACAAGTCACACCATACTAAATACATAATTTTCATAATTAAATAAATTATATCATATTTTAAGAAATGAGCATAGCATATTTCCCTTACCTGACTAGTGGAAAGCCCCTAGGAAATACAAGCCTAACACCCGCAGGGCCTCCTACAAAACACCCTGAAACCAACATATGTCAAAACAAAAAATTAGTATTTTTCCATCTATATCATTTCTTATAACTGCTAGAAAGCCAAAAACTAACTAAAAGGCCTTACCCTAAATTTGGGATGAAATCCAACTCTGTTTTCCCAACGATCCGCTCTGACAGATTTGCAGAGAACTCCGTCAGGAGTGTCGTGGTAGCTTCGGATAGTCGATCCGGTGATTGGTGGGGCCGGAATCAAAGAGAGAAGGGAGAGGGAGATGTAAAGAGAGAGAGGAGAGAGAGAGGCGTGGTGAAAATGAAAAAATATCCCAGTTTCCCTCCTTTTATACTTCCAGATTCGTCGACGAGACACGTCACCTTGTCGACGAGTCTTTCATAAAATTCGTCAACGAAATCCTGTGTTCGTCGACGAAACCCTGTGTTCGTCGATGAAATTCTGAAGACCTTCGTTGACAAGACTCTGTGTTCTTCGACGAAGTTGGGCAATTTCGTGAAATTATATTTATTCTCCAAATGTAATGTCGTTGACGAACGCTCCGCGTTCGTCGATGAAGTCTACGGCCTCCTTCTGTTTCGGTTTCTATTTTCTCTCCCTCTTTGTTTAAATTCCATTATTTTCCAAGTTACTACACCTTTTCTCCTACTCTTTCTTTTGAAAAATATTTTTGGAGAAAATCTTGGGGTTATACAGGTAAGCTTTGAGCATATATTAAATCTATATATACTTGCTTAAGGAGTTTCTTGTTCTTGAGATTTCAAAGATCAAATTTTTATTTCTCCATCTTTCATTTTGAAAATACTCTTCTAGAGAAAACTTTTTAAAACTTTTTAAAAAGACTTGAACTTATATCAAAGTTCATATATGTAACGACCCGAATCAAATGGTAGTTAAATAATAAAAGAAAAGGGATATGGAAACCAGAAACAGAAGGAGGCCATCAATTTCGTCGACGAATACAGGGGGCTCGTCGACGAAGGCTTAAGAGAATTCGTCGACGAACACAGGGCTTCGTCGACGAGAAAATACCGAGAGGGGTTCTGAGGCAGCCTGAATTTCGTCGATGAATACAAGGTCTCGTCGACAAAATTTGTGAAGGACTCATCGACGAAAAACGGGCTTGTCGACGAAATCCTCTGTTTTATATATATGAAAATCCGGATAATTTAAGCTTCTTAAAGAAGCTAACACTCTCTCTCTCTCCCCCTTCGGCTCACTCTCTCTCTCTCTCTCTCTCTCTCTCTCATCATATTTGGGCCAGATATACATCGGATCGACAATCCGAAGTCACCACGACACTCCTGGTAGAGTTTTCTTCAAATCTGCTGGATCTACTCTGCCAGGAGCGAATTGTGGGAGAAAGCTAATTGGAAATCATCCCAGAGTTGAGGTAAGACTTTTTAAGTCATATTTGGTATTGCGCTAGTTATAAGAAATGTTGTGCGCATAAAAATACTGAAGTTTAATACTGGAGGTTTTCAGTTCCAGGGTATTGGTCAGGGAACCCCTCAGGTATTAAACTTGAATGCTTTTGGGTAAAAACTTTCTACTCAATATTTGGATTTTTGGCAGTTGAGGAAAATATTGTATGCTTTGAAATACTGAACTTTAATTTTAGAATTTTTTATTTTCAGGGTGTTGAGTTAGGAACCCTACGGGTGCGGGGCAGTTTTATTAGGGGCTTTCCAGGAATCAAGTAAGGGGATAAACTAAACTAGTTTATGTTTTTGAGAAAATGCTTATATATATATACTTATCATTTGATTTATGGAAAACGTATATGTTTACATATATATATATATATATATGTTTTATATTTGCAAAATACTGTGAAAATGATTGTATGTTGAATATGTGGAAAATCTATTGTGTGACATGAGTAAAAATGTTGTGATATACTGTTTTCTGGGAATATGGATGATATAAATTTTTATGATGGAAAACCGGCGTACGGGCCGAAATTTTTATGTGATTTACCGGCGTACGGGCCGTGCTATGTGATGTGATTTGCCGGCGTACCGGCCGTTCTATGTGACTGTGATTTGCCGACGTACGGGCCGTGCTATGTGATGTGAGAAAATGCTTATATATATATACTTATCATTTGATTTATGGAAAACGTATATGTTTACATATATATATATGTTTTATATTTGCAAAATACTGTGAAAATGATTGTATGTTGTATATGTGGAAAATCTATTGTGTGACATGAGTAAAAATGTTGTGATATACTGTTTTCTGGGAATATGGATGATATAAATTTTTATGATGGAAAACCGGCATACGGGCCGAAATTTTTATGTGATTTACCGGTGTACAGGCCGTGCTATGTGATGTGATTTGCCGGCGTACCGGCCGTGCTATGTGACTGTGATTTGCCGACGTACGGGCCGTGCTATGTGATGTGATTTGTCGGCGTACGGACCGTGCTATGTGAGTGAGATTTGCTAGCGTACGGGCTGTGCTATATGATATGATTTGCCAGCGTACGGGATGTGCTAAAATGTGTAAATAAATTATATGAGATATTTATGTATCACGGTTTCAGTATATGTATAAGATATCAGAACCTGGTTGGCTTGATCTAGGCTAGCACTTGCACAATACCGTTGCTATGTGTCCATGGTCCTCGTGATCATGATATCTGTGTTAACGCCGCTGTACAGAGTGATGTGAGATTGGATGGTCGATGTGGTTATTTTAAGAAGTGTACTGTTATCGCCCCTAGTGTACGGACCAGTTTAGGTAGACCCATCGGACCTACAGACTAGACTATTGACTTGGCAGTGGTTGGCCAACCATTGTCAGGTCCCGCCTTCGAGCCACACAACCCAGTCATGTGGAGGTAATACATGACAACAGTCAACTAACCTACGAGGATTGTTTTATGTTATTATTATTATTATATGAGATAGGAAATGTTTATGAGAATGCAGTATGTTCTGCCATGTTTTTATATATTTATGTTTTTCTAGATTTGATAAACAGTACTGATTATGTTATGTATGATTTATGTAGAACACGAAATACTCATGTTGACACACACTAGTATTAGTTTATTTCCCTTACTGAGAGGTGTCTCACCCCTAAATTTCATTAACTTTTCAGGAGCCCAGATAGGAGAGCGTTAAAATTCCCGCTGACATAGTGTGGATTATCAATCCTTTTTGGAAGGGTAAGTTTTTGGTAGGGACAGTTGGGTTTTTGTGGGAATTGTCCCTAGATTCCATTTTTGGAATATATATATATATACGGAGAGATAGTGATTGTAGTACTCTGGTATGTTGTATTGCACATTACGATGAGATGTATATGATTTTATACTTTCTGCTGCGTAAGCTTCTACTGTATGTGCTGATGTATCCCTGATACCCACGGGTCAGGTAGATTGTGACTTGCTGAGTTGGAATGTGAGATGTGTGATGTTAATTTTATTTATTAAAAAAAATGTGAAAATGAGCAGGTCGTGACCATATATATTGCTTGAAGACCTTTTCTTTTTTATTCTTGTGATATATTCAAAGATCACTTCTCCCATACTCTTCATTTTGAAAACCCCTTTTGGAGAAAATCTTTGAGTTGGTTAAGAGAGCTTTGAGCACATATTCATTCAATATATGCATGCTTGAAAGGCTTCTCACATTTCACAAAGGTCAATCATTTGAGGAAAATCATTTCCCTAACTCTCAGTTTTTACTTGAAAAATATTTTTGCAAGGAAAACCCAACTCTATTGAGCTTAATTTTATAAATCATTTGAGAGTGCATATGGTTTTTTAAATTATACATCGTAACTTTTTAGAAGCACTTCATTGTACGAAAATATTTTTCAAACAAGTTCTTCACAGTTAGGGTTGTAAACCGTGGCCAAGTGAGTGTACATCACTTGAAGAGGAGGACTCTACCTTGTAAGGAGTGGTTTATGGTTCGGGTACAAAACCGACCCAAGCGTGGGGTATCATTTGGAAAGGGGGACTCTACCCTATTGAAGGAGTACTAAGTGTAGAGACTCGAACCCAGTAAATAAAGGAAAATAAATAAAAGGGAAGGAAAAGCAAGAAATGAAATGAAGATGGTTTGGTTCAGCACCAAATCGTCGACGGTTTGAGGCCATCTCAGAAAACCATCGGCGGTTTTAGGTGGGCTGAGGGTCCTTAAGTACCGAGAAAACATAAAAATTTACATAACTCTCAAAACTTTCTCTCTCCCAAATTAGGTTTTGGTTCTCTCTCTCTTTCTCTTTCTCTTTCTCTTTCTCTTTATCTCTCTCTCTCTCTGTGGATCCGCTCTCGCTCTCCGATCGTCTCTCTCTCCATTCTCAGCTTGCCATATCAGTTCTCGTGGCGGTTTCGAAAAGCTAGGGTTTTCATCTTCCACACGTTTTAGGCATAATTTTATTAACATGTAAGGAGAATAAATTATGCTAGCTTTTTATCAAATTTGAACCAATTAAACTAGAGTTTATGATACTAGAAACGTTATACTAGTTGTATTTCAAAATCGAACCGATTGAAATCGAGTATGGGTATGGGGATTATATTATATCAGTTTAATTTGGAAATGGAACTGTTTAAAATTGAATATGTGGATATAGGAACATCATATGGTATTTTCTAAATGTAATATACATATGAAATTGATGATTTTGGTGGTTATACCCATATTTTGGGAAAACTAAGGTGAGTTAAATTAAAATGGTAGAGGTGATCGTACCCTGGGTTTTATTAAAGCATACTAAGTTTTACATGATATATGTTCTCTGGTTAAATTATTAGGGTATGATATAACATTCAAATCGTGTGGCATGAGATTAGTTCTTCATAATGAACCGATTGTGATTACTGTGGTAAATAAACTTATATGTTTGGGTGATTTGTTTTGTATGGTTATTCGTGTATTTCACAATATAACGTTGGCAGGCCTGAGGAGTTCGTTATATTGTCCTTGTTATAAATCGCGATATAATGTTGGCAGGATATGAGGAGTTCATTATATTGTCATTTATATAAAGGGGGCAAAAAGTTGGCAATGAATGAGGTGGTTGTTTTACTAATTTATCATGAATAGGTCATTGTGAAAGTATAACAGTTGTCTGTTGTGAAGTACGTGCTGAGAACAATGGGGAGGGATGCACAGTACATAGAGAGAACGATGGGGAGGGATGCCTTGAGAACCACAGGAAGTGAAGTATTCATGCATTATCCTTTGTGGGTATGAATACTTGTATGTGAATTAAATGTATTGTAATTGTGGATGTGATGTGGTATTACGTACAATATGTGTATGCAGTTTTATGTGGTATAGTTGATTATATAGGTGTGAGTTACAGTTTATAAATGTAGTTTCTTCGAGTTAAAGAAATGGTTATATTTTATATACACTAAAACTCGTGTTAGCCACAAACTGATAATAACTTATTCCGCCTTACTGAGAACTGTCTCACCCTAGCGAATCATTAATTTTTCAAGTCCTTCTAGAGATCAGGCTTAGAAAGCTTGGGAAGGGTTTAGTTTTTGGAGCTGTGAGTGGTTGTAAGATATGAAACTTTATGTTTTTATTCTAAATCCTTAGACTGTAATAATGCAATTTAGAGATGCTTATATTGGTGATAGTATAGAACTCTGGTAATCTATTTAAGAATGTTTAATTATTTTCCGCTGCTTGGATGATATTTTTGGTGTTAGAGATTTGTGAATGGAACACATAACATGTAAAGATTCGAAAAATTAAAATGATTGAAGTAAAAAAATAATAAAATAAAATAAAAATAGATAAAATAACAAATAAATAAATAAAAGGAATGGTGTGGGAAAAAGAAAAAAGTAATTAAAATTAAAAAAATTAAAGTAAATTAAGATAAATTAAATAATTAAATAAGTAGTAATTAAATTAAACATTATTACATTGGATTTAAAAAAAAAACTAAAAACTAATTGAAATAAGATATATATTTGTATATAGGTAAGTTAATTGAAATAAGATATATATTTGTATATAGGTAAGTTGTTATATAATATATATATATACATCTGTAAAGTTAAAGAAAGAAGAAGAAGAAGAAGAAGTCAGAGGCGCAAACGCCCCCCCCCTGAATAATCCTCTTGCGCGCACAGCCGCCTCCATCTCCGTTACTCTCCTTCTCTCAATTTCTCGATGAGTATGCGGCGGATCGGGAAACGGAAGGTGCCGTTAGATTCCTAGTTCCGCTGCTGACATTTCTACTGGAGCATATTTTTCATGGGAACGACTTAGGCACTACTCTTGGGGAAAAGTAATTTTTTCCTATTTTCTTAATTTCACTTTCAATATGCGGTTAAATTGACAATCGGGTACCACCACGTGGTCCTAGTCGTCGTTGTCATTTTGGCGTAGGTAATTTTCTAATTGGGGTTTTCTAGGCCCTACTCCAAAGCGAGAGTGGGATTTGAAAATTTTGGAAAATTAGTTAAATTTACGGGTAAAACTGTTAATTTGAAAATTATGATTCTAGAAAATATTTAAAGAATATTTTATTTCGGAATAATTTAAATGGAATTAGGGTTTTTTATTTAGGAACCGGGTAATCGTCGTAGGTATTTTTCGAAGTCCCTGTTGGCGTAGTTCAAGAAATTAGGTAAGGGGAAATTATATATTAAATCAGATTTTATTAAATTAAAGGTAATAATTTATGTTATATTATATGTATGTTTTGGTGTAAATTATTAAAATATCAACCATGTAAAACTATGATTTCTGAGCCTTAGACCACTTATTTAGTTATGTATTTGTGGAAATGAACTGAACAAAGTGGAAGAAATTTTCAGGATAATTATGTAAGAACTAAAAATTGTATTTTCAGTAATTAAATGCTAAATGTGGGTTGACCTATTTTACAGGAATATGTATGAATTTTACTATTAAATTGTGTGACATGAGATTATGTGCAAATATATGTTAAATGTATGAGATACAAGCTAAGTAAGTAAAGCTATGAGAATAAAATATTATATGAACAATGTTGTCTGTGTATGTTAAATGCAACCATGTAAAGGTATAACAGATGAAAGCCGGGTTAGCAGATTCTAACGCATTTCTATGTGGACTAACTGTACTAGATTCTAGCGCATTTCTATGTGAACTAACAAATGACGACTAAAGAGCGGTTGTAGTACAAAGGAATGAAATGAAAATGTTTGAAATGAAATGACAAGGAATGATAATGCAATGAAATGAAATGTGAAATGTGAATGATACAAATGGGAAAGAGTCACTTAAAGTGAAACACAAGGAAATGGTAAGTTATGAACATGAAAGAATGTGAATGATTGAATAAAGATGGAAAGAATGATGTATTATGATATTAGAAGTATCTATGTATATAAAATATGTTACGATTGGGCGAGGCATACTCTTCGCCTGAGGGCTTGCTGAGTAAGGCGAGTGCACTAGTAGATTTAGATGTGGCAGTAGTTGTATAACGCACTAAGGCAGAGGGAACCTACTTGTATGGGCGGGTAGAATTTCCTATCCTTAGGGCCTTTACCGGTAAATTATTGTTGAATGCGTGAGTACGAGATCAAGTTAACACTTGATGGCTTATTTAGTAAGGTGAGTGCTCTGGTATGCTTTAGTAGTGACCTTCGGGTTACCTAAGTATCAGAGTAGGGGGGTGCTACTTCTATGGGAGGGTAATCACCCCTATCTTTGGGTAATTTCGTGGGTAAACTTTTACATGTGATTGCTAGGTTCAGAAAATGACTTTCAGTATTATGTTAATGATTTGCAAATATTATAAAATGATATGTATAATCTCATGATGGTCACACGCTGAGTTTAATATATTATTTCTACCCTTACTGAGATATGTCTCACCCGAATATAAATATATTCTTTTTCAGGATTTCCTCGAGATTGAGCTTAAAGAACTTGAGATTTTATAGCATTTTTGGTAAATAGAAAGAGAAAATAATATATTTTTATGTTAATTTTGATATGTATATTTGATGTTTTATGATTTATGTTTTAAGTTTTATAAGATATGGATGGTTGTGAAACATACTGGTATTTGTGGATAATGTTTTGGAGACATGTATATATTTGACTACAGGTGAATGATTAATTTATTATGGTTGGTAGATGGATTTAGAAAACTCTGGTATTATATAATTGGGAGATTATATTTATGTTTTCCGTTGCGTATATGTTGATTATGGATTATCAGGGATTTTATCAGGTATAATGCGCCGGACCCCGGGTTTAAGGGTTCGGGGCATTACATAACACCCGGGCCCACTCTCAAGTTTGAGGGATTACAAGTGGTATCAGAACTTTATTTAAATTAACCCTCCGGACCCCACTTTCTAGTTCGAGGCGTTACACTAAGCATGGGGTATCGCTTAGAGAGGAGAACTTCATCCTATTTAAAGGAGTATGTAACGGTTTTGCTTTACCCGGTCAAGGGAGCAGGTTAGTAGAATCATTTTGGGGGGGGGGGGGGTTTGCCCAAGCTGAGGATGTAGGTGGGTATAGCCGAACCTCGTTAAAAATCTCGATGTCAATATCTTGCTCTCTCTTATCTTATTTAAATTTTTGCACGTGTATGATCACTTATATTGTTGTGATTGTTTTTACATACACGCCTTACATTTTGATTGGGATATTGTTTGGGTGAATCGTTTATATAATGTGCAAAAATTTTAAAATTCCAATTCACTCTCCTTCTTGAGATTACACCATTCCTCTCTCGTTCTACTCAAAATATTAGTTACATCCCTAATAAAAGAAAATTGAGAAACAAACATACCACAAAAAGATGATGAAGAGGAGAAAGAAAATATAGGAATATGGACTATTGGTGAGTACTTTTAGGATGCCTCAACTCTAAAAGGAAAATAGTTATCAAAATAAATTTTGAAAAAAAAAAAGGAAAATATCCTTAAGTAAATGAAAAGGAGGAAAAAACCTAAAATAGCATATCTATAAACCCCTAATGAATTATTGATCGCATTGCTTAGGCCTTAGAGTGAGTTTAGTACTCTTTTTCAATAAATTTCTTCATTTAAAAAGTAAAATTTAGGCCTGACAAATTTTTTATACAATTATTTCAAATTTAAATTTTTTTTTTATTTTTTTTGGGAGAACTTTCATAAAGTTATTGAATTGGAACTTTTAGAAGTTAAAAAAAAATATTCTAACAAAATTTTTTTTTCTTTAGAAATTTTTAGTTTATTCATTTCAAATTTATCTATGCATTAATTACATTGTTTAAATTGCATATCCATTTAGCCATTTAAAATATTTTAGGCACCGTATAGTTTTTTTTTTTTTTTACAAAATACCTTCAAAATTTTTCTACATTAAATCAGTTAAATTTAATTAGATGTCGAATTAATGATAGAAGTGGATTTGTAACTCCTTGCTATGATGACGATAGCAAGTCAACTCCGCGTGGGAGACATTAATCTTTATGTTGACATCAATCTGTTAACGTCAAATAAATTATTCCTTTCGATTTAAAGTCAAAAATGAATTTAAGGATAAATTAAATATGCAATTTATTCCGCTTATCGTTACTAATATTACACTATCAACATTTAATTTAATTTCCCTCTTTAAAGACTTCATTATCAATTCATATTATTGTGCATTGAAAACTTAATAACATCATTAATTTTTTTTAAATGATGTAATTATAGATATTAACTGATGTTAAACAAGTTAAAAGAGAGAAGAAAAAATATGCATAAATTAGTAAAGAACTGGCTGAGACATTCATATTTTTATAAATTAGATATTCATGTATGAAGTAATTTTTGAATAACTACCAAATATTTAATATTATATTATAACATCTATAGTTTTATAGTATATAGAATTACATAATATAAAACTGTAATTCATGGTGAAGGGCTAAGAATTTCAATTTCTTCTTAAATTTGTATTAAGATATAAATCAAAGGAGCCTTCTTTCTTTATGAGCATACCTAATCTTTGCATAAAAATAATTAAATTTGTAGGAATGAATTAAATATCGTACTTCAAATTTTATTTCATTTTTTAATTTTCAAATTCCGTCATTCATTGTTAATATGTATTGTCATATCGATGTTTAATCTATTGGCGTGTAGTTGGTTTATAGTTCTCTATAAGTCAGCGAAAAACGTGGATAGTAATGGAGATGTGTTCCGGGAGTCAGGTTAGCCAAACATATAACTGATGCATAGAAGTTGTGTCCGCATCCAAACTTTACCCTAATCAGCAAGACCTGAGGGCGAAGGACGTTGAATCGTAGGTTTGGTGCCGCACTAGGGGGTCCGAAGGGCTCGTCGGTAGTTGGAATTCCTATGTAATAGAAAAATAAAAATAAATAAAAAAATTCACCTTCTTAATATTCAATGTGATCGATAAATTGTTATAATAAAAATTTATCCTTTTAGTTTATTATATTCCTAATAAATTAGGTTTTTAATTAATTAATTTTAAATATTTTATATTTTTACTAAAAACATTAACTAGCACATTCATTTTATTGTTTTTTTTTTTTTTTCACATTTAAGATCATGACTCAAGTTGTAAAATTTATAAAAACAAAAACTATAAATGGATAAACATTTATTTAAATACATTACATGCTTGAACTATCTTAAGCATATCACAAAATTTTAATTACATGGAATGTCCATATATGTAATTGAGTTCTAAATTATTTTATAACTCTATTATAATAATTAAAATACGAGTTTTGCATTAAAAAAATTTAAAATTAGTTTGTATTCTAGCAATGCAAACTTCAATTCATTTAAAAAGTATAAAAATAAATAAAAATAGATGCGGGAGTTTATAAATTTTAAATTTAGGTTAAAATTTAAAGTTAAAATATAATTTAAACACAATTTTTGTATTAAATTTATTGTAATGGGCTATGCAGATAAATGTTAAGTTGCATATTCTTCATGGTCAAGGATGAACATAATTGGGACATGGTCCTTGACAAGATTAATTACGGCTAATTTTGAGGTCAATAGTTAATTTGTGCGTGTCAATTGCCTCATTGACATATAATATTGTTGGGATGTAGAGTAAGTCATGGTTAAAGAAAAACTATGCTTGGCACAAAGCATAGGCCTGTAGGTTGTAACGTCAATATCAAATGTTTGTAGTGTTGATATGTTAACTAGACAGGGCATTTACTTGATAGTTTCTCCTTATAAGGTTGACACAAACAAGTTTGGCTGGATGGTAAATTTATAAATTGACATTTGAGCATGTTTTTAGTCACATAATTGTAAGTGTAACTTTATTTTTACCTTGTTTGGAAATGCTAATTATGTATAACATAATTTAAGCAATTGAGGTTGTCAATTATATACTCTAAACAGTTGGAAGTGTCAATTGTGTATTAATTTAACATGTAGGTGACATAGGACATAGGACATAGGGAGAATGGGTGCATAGTTTTTCTATACATGTTATAGTGTGTAATCATTATCTTTAAAATAAGAGAAAAAATTGAGAGGGTTGTTCTTGTAAATACTATTATCTTGTGAATTATTATTTCGTTGTCATAGATACTACATTTACGCAATTATGTGTGTGTGCGCGCCATTGAGTAATCAAGTGTGCTTTTAAAAAATATGCATTATTATTATTATTATTATCTCTGAAATTGTTACAATAGATATGGATTTAATAAATTAAATCTTAATTAATCTTAGAAAGAATAACTTTGTTAAAATCCCATGAAGCAAATCAACTTAGGTTTCAATAGGGTTATTAGTTTGTCTAGCAGCAAAAAAAAAAAAAAAGGAGAAAAAGGGTAGTGTGATTAATATGAGAATAATTTAATTTGGAAAATTCGAGCAGAAAAGACATGCGTCTCTATCTGCGCAAGTAGTAATTCGATAGGGCCACAGCCGTGTCCCTTAGGGTGGAGCTACGCCGTAAACGACGTCGCTTCAGAGAAAAAACGATATAAAACGAGTCGGCTCGTCTTTGCGGTCAAAGGCTGCAGTCTCTTTCTTCCCGAACAGTCAATGCCCTGCCTCCCCCTCTCCGCTCTGCTCTGCCCTGCCATTCCAGTGCTCATCCACCCACTATTTCAAGTGATCTTCGTCTTCATCCGACGCCACCTCTAACCCACTCAGAGCAAAACCCTAGCTAACCCCACCATGAAGAAGAGCTTCTTCAATCTCACTCTCGCTGCGTTACCCGTTTTCTTCCTCTTCCTGTTTGCTGCTTCTGCGGCCACAGAAGACGATGTGGAGTGCCTAGAAGGCGTGAAGAAGGCCCTCAATGGCCCTGAAGGCAGCCTTCTCTCATGGACTTTCACCAACACCTCGGCCGCCGTCATCTGCAAGCTTGACGGCGTGTCCTGCTGGAACGATGAAGAAATCCGCCTCATCAGCCTCCAGCTCTCCTCCCGGAGCCTCGCCGGACGCTTGCCAGACTCTCTTCAGTATTGCAGGAGCCTTCAGACCCTCGATTTCTCCGGCAACCAGCTCTCCGGTTCCATCCCGCCTCAGATTTGTACCTGGTTGCCCTATTTGGTTCGCCTGGATCTGTCAGGTAACGATCTCTCCGGTCCGATTCCGCCCGAGCTTGTGAATTGCCAGTTTCTCAATGATTTAATTCTGGGAAACAATCGGTTGTCTGGTCCGATACCGTACGAGCTCAGTCGACTTGATCGCCTGAAGCACTTCTCTGTTGAGCACAACGATCTCTCGGGTTCGGTCCCTATCGCTCTGGCCAAATTTAATGCCGCTGGATTTCGTGAAAACAGGGGTCTCTGTGGTAAGCCCCTCGCATCCAGGTGCGGTCGTTTGAGCGGCAAAAGTCTTGCCATCATCATAGCTGCCGGAGTTTTTGGGGCCGCCGGTTCGCTACTCTCAGCTTTTGCAATATGGTGGTGGTTCTTCGGGAGCTCTAGTCGGAGGAAAGGGTATGGCCTTGGTAATGGCAAAGACGATGTTTATAGCAGTTGGGTGGAGCAGTTGAGGTCGCACAAGCTCGTTCAGGTATCTCTGTTTCAAAAACCTCTGGTGAAGATTAAGTTGGCGGATCTAATGGTGGCGACTGATTATTTCAGTGCCAAGAGCATTCTCAATTCCAATAGAACGGGAGTTTCGTATAAGGCTGTTTTGCCGGATGGGTCGGTGCTGGCAATCAAGCGGTTGAGCAATTGCCGGCTCGGAGAAAAGCATTTCCGATCGGAGATGAACAGGTTAGGACAGCTTAGGCACCCCAATTTGGTGCCTCTTTTAGGGTTTTGTGTAGTTGAGGATGAGAAGCTTTTAGTGTACAAGCACATGCCCAATGGAACATTGTATTCTGTTTTACATGGAGGAGGTGCTGATAAAAGTAATACTTGTAATGAGTCTTATGACTCTTGTCCATTGGATTGGCGGACGAGGCTTCAGATTGGTTTTGGTGCTGCCAGGGGGCTTGCCTGGCTTCACCATGGTTGCCAGCCACCATTTGTACAGCAAAACATTAGCTCAACTGTGATTCTTCTTGATGATGATCTTGATGCTCGGATAACTGATTTTGGGTTAGCAAAGCTCATGGGTTTCGCTGCCTGCAGTGGTGGGTCTGTTATTGATGAGGAGTTTGGGGAGTATGGTTATGTGGCTCCCGAATACACAACCACTATGGTGGCATCACTGGAAGGGGATGTCTATGGTTTTGGGGTTGTGCTTCTGGAGTTGGTGACAGGGCAGAAGCCTCTTGAGGTGAGTAATGCAGTGGAAGGGTTTAAAGGGAACCTTGTGGATTGGGTCAGCGAGCTCTCTGGCTGTGGTAGGAGTAGAGATGCCATAGACAAGGCCTTATGTGGGAAAGGTCATGAGGAAGAAATTTTGCAGGTATTGAAGCTTGCTTGCAATTGTGTGGTTTCTTGGCCCAAAGACAGGCCTTCCATGGACCGGGTTTACGAGTCGTTGAAGAGTATGGCTGAGAAACACGGTTTCTTGGAACAGTATGATGAATTCCCGTTGCATTGTGGCATACATGATCTTGACTACAAGGAGTAACTTTGGGGAAGAGGAGAAAGGAGAATAGACCGCAGAGGATTTCATTATTTGTACATATATGCAACTCATGCTATTTTGTGGTAGGGCTTACCACTAAGAGGGTGTGGTTTCCACTTCAGCAAGTTTTCCTCTGCCAATGCTCATTTGCTGGGTTATTGTGTATAATTCAAGGAGCCTTTATGCTTAGCAAGGCCCCCGTCTGAATTCATTTGTCAGCAGCATCCAATTTCCCTATTGTTATTAACATTGTTCCTCTGCTGAAAGTTTTATCAATATATAAAATCTTCTGTTCTTATCTTTGCCATAGCTGCCACCAAGATTTTTATGATGTCTTCAACATGATTCCTTCATGGAATTATTTAGTGATATGTTTTGATGTAGATAAATGACATCAAGCAGCTAACTCTTTCTTTAACATGGAATACTGTCCTCACACCCTATCAGATTGCATTCAATTTAGTTCAGTTAATTTATTATCTAGTCAACCATCATATAATGGCTCAAGGTTTGGACTTTAAATTGATTTAATGGCTCAATATGAAGGGTTTTTAGTGCATGTTCTCACATGTAGATAAATCCCAAATGTAATTATATGCATATCACAAATGTTATTCGGATAGCTTGCATTAGGTGCCTTGATGCGTCTAGAGGCCCCATGTTTAAGCCAGTTTGGAGAAGTAGAACCTGCTTGCCCAATTGATTGATAAGGATATGGCAGTCATGCTACAGATTGTATGCTACCAAGGCTTCCATTAATGGTCACTAGAATGTTCTCACTGGCTTTGCTCAAGAAATATTTTTTCTATCCGGAAGATCCTGTGAGCACTTCAAAACTGAGACTCGTTTGTCATCCATGAGTGGAACTTATTTATCTAATTCTAGATTGTCATCTTTTCACCTGAAAAAGTGAAAAAAGTAAATAATTGTAAACAACATTGTCATACTTTTCCCTGTTGTAGCTGACTCATATCATGACAAAAATATCCCAACAGCTATGCACTTGTTATTGGGATTGGACCTAATTTTGCTTCGCCAAAAAGCCTATGATATTTTTGGAAGTTGTAGTTAACCAAAAGCATCTCATCCTTGGTGGGGTGGTTATCTATTCAAATAACATATTACATCTATTTTATTAATTTTGACCACCACTAGTAGTGCCTGATATATATATTTTTTCTGGCGAGAATCTTTTGAGGATGAAATTATGGCAAGCAATAATTAGCTGAGGATCTCATGCCGTGAAGTCGCAGCAATGTTTTTTTTTCTTCTTTTTTTTTTTAATAATAATTTGATGATTTTATATTGCAGGAACTCACAAACACTGTTGTTGTCTATTAGTCTTAATGATCGGTTAAGATCTTATTTATTTTTCTCAAATCTGTCATTGTTAATGCTATTGTTTTGCATATGGGTTTCTGTCTTCACATGGATCTCTTGATGTTTAATGTGCTCAGGCATAACAGCATGCTCTAAGCCATTTACATGGTATGATGATTGATTGATGTTGTAATGCTGGATGCCTGGAGGTAAGTATTGGAGAATCAGTGCAATAATAGTGCAGGGTGTGAACTTAATAGACTTAAAGATACTGTAAATCCAAATGACTGAAAACGTAACCCTCATGATGGTCATTGTAGTTTTTTCTTCCTTTTTAAGTTGTGACTATTATCTTGATCAAGCTTTTCTTCATGGTCTCGCGGCTAGACTGATGACCATACAAGTTTAGAAATAAATGAAGTCATGAACATTTGTGTGAAAAGTTAGGTGGCGCAGTAGGCTTGTCAATTTGCTCATATTGGTCCACAAATAAGTTAGGTTGGTGGTCAATATTAGCCTGATTATGTTGATTTTGACCTGATTTTTCAATGTGACCACAGAATGGGTGGGCCTTCAATCCAACATCTCTTATGGCTGTACAAGGTGAGGGGAAGAAAAGGGCATTCAAGTTAAGGGACCCCCCTTCCCTCCTCTGCTTCCATGGCTTTTCTGCGCCAGCTGGTAGGGAATCAGCGCGGTGCCCTCAGACTCAGCATGCACCAGCACATGCAAGCTTCCTACCTCACCATGGAAGATCTCCGTATGTTAAAAAAGGCAACATGACTCTTCGGTCACTTTCATGTTTTTTAGTGTCAAAGTGAGAATAACATAGAAAGCTCTTTAGGGGAGGGTGAGTGTTCGTAAAACTCACTAGCTATTGTTAACGTATTTAGCCTGCTTGCCTCCCTCGCTAGACACACAATGGTAACGGAAGTGTTGTACAAAAACACAATCACACATAGGTAAATATCAAAGTAGTAAAACACACGACACAAGAATTTAAGTGGTTTGACAATGTGCTTACATCTATGGGAGCAAACGGCTGAATTTCATTATCAATCTCAAACAAGGGTTACAATATTGTTTATATGCTAACACTTCACGTAGAAAAGACTTAGGAAGTTTTTAAAATATCCTTATAGCAATCCTTGGAGGAAAATCCTCTAAAATCCCCAACCTACTAATCTTCCTGATTCAAAATTCAAAATCTACGCCGACTCAAACCATCGACAGTTTCCTAAAAATCGTCGACAGTTTAATCACGAGGCTAAACCGTTGATGTAACCGTCGACTATTTTCTTCTTACAGCGCAGCTTCCTTGTTTCCATCACCATGTTTTTCCTGTGCATGTGTTCCACTCAATATGAGTCATATACTCCAACAATCTCCACTTTGACTAATATTCACCCCTTAGGAGAAATATGAAAGCATAACCCGCAGCTCCACCTGAAAACATAACCCGCAGCTTCACTTGGGACAGTAGGTTGGGATGCGTCCCATCTAGCAACCGAAGACGTTGATCAAGTTCAAGCAATGCTTAAACTTATCCGTTGTATTAGACTTTGTCAACATATCAATTGCATTCTCAAACGTGTGAACTTTATCAAGTATTAGTTCACCAGAAGCAACCAGTTCTTTGATCCTATGTAATTGCACATCTATGTGCTTGGTCCTCGCATGATACACTTGGTTCTTTGCCAAGTAGATGGCACTTTGACTGTCACAATGTAGCTGAACTTCACCTTGCTGAATACCCAGCTCCTTGACTAATCCTGTAAGCTACAACGCTTCCTTGGAAGCCTCAGCCATTGTCATTTACTTCGATTGAATAATAGATAAAGCAACAAGCGACTGCACCATGAACCTCCAACGAATAGACCCTTTTGCGAGAGTGAATACATACCCTGTGGTAGACCTCCTGTCATCCAAGTTCCCTGCATAGTTTGCATCGACATAACCAACCACTAAAGGATCACCTTGTTGTTTGCTGAACATAATGCTATAGTCTGTTGTACCCCTCAAGTATATGAGAATCCACTTGATTGCATCCCAATGTTGTTGGCTTGGATTCGAAAAGAACTTGCTCACCACACTGATAGCTTGTGCTAGATTTGGTTTTGTACATACCATAGCAGACATCAAACACCCCTTTATGCTGGCATAGGGGACCTTCAAACATGTCACGAATGTCATCGTTCGTCTTTGGGCGTTGGGCAGTAGACAACCTAAAAGGATTCGCTAACGATTTACTTACCAGTTTTGCATTTGTCATGCTAAACCTCTCCAACATTTTCTTCACATAACTACCCTAAGATAACCACAATCTCCCTACAGTTTTGTCCCTGCGAATCTCCATCCCAAGAATCTTTTTGGCTGCACCCAAATATTTCATGTCAAACTCTTTACGCAACAAGGGTTTTCAATTGATTTACTTCAGTTATATCCATTGCAGTACTCAACATGTTATCAACATAAAGCAATAGAAAAATAAGTAAACTATCCTCAAAACTCTTCACATAGACGCAACAATCATATTCACACCTCTTGTAGCCAATTTGGATCATGTAGGAGTTAAAACATTTGTACCACAGCCTCGGAGACTACTTCAACCCATAAAGAGGTTTCTTCATCTTACAAACCAAGTGCCCTTGTCCAGGTTGACTAAACCCTTCTGGTTATATCATGTAAATTAGCTCCTCCAAATCACCATGGAGGAATGTTGTATTTACTTCTATTTGCTCCAAGTGCATATTGTAATACGCCACCAATCCCAACACAATCTTGATGGAAGTGTGTGTGACTACAGGGGAGAAATCTCATCAAAATCAACTTCTTTCTTTTGTAAGTAACATTTTGCTACTAATCGAGCCTTGAACTTCTCTCCTTCATTTTTTGATACCATTTCTTTCTTTCTATACACTCGCTTGCATCATATCACCCTCTTCCCTACTAGAAGCTCCACCAACTCCCACGTCTGGTTCTTATGCAATGATTTCATCTCCTCCACCATAGCACTCATTCATATACTTTTCTCTTGGTTGTGCACCACCTCTTGAAAAGTATTAGGATCCTTGCTTCTAGTGATAAGTGCATAAGACACCATATCATTAAATTCGTACCTGGGCGGTGGCTTGATAGTGCGTCTAGGTCTGTCTACAACTATACTGTGTTGCTGCTGGCCTCTTGAGTTAGAAATCCCTGCGTTTTGCACATTGTCATCTCCACTTTGAGTATCTAACTCCAACTGTACCACATGCTCATTGCCGCTATAGTTTTCTAGCACCTGTTTCTCATTTTGTTTCTCTTCTTCTTCTTGAATACATTGTAACATGGCTTTCTCATTGAAAACCACGTCTCTACTGATCACCACCTTATTTTCCTTCGGATCCCACAACTTGAACCCTTTCACCCATTTCTGATACCCCAGAAAGATGCAGTGTCTAGATTTTGCATCAAACTTTGATCTCTCCTTATTAGAAAAATGCACATGGGATGGACATCCAAACACTCTCAAATCAGAGTAGTCTACCATTGTAATACCCCGACCCCGAGGGGTCTGGGATATTAACTTTTTACTATTGATTTACAGCGAAAGTAAATAAATTCAATTTTTATTAAACCAGAGCGCTAATTATCCATATTACACTCATTTATTTCAAAAAAAGAAAAATTTCATAACATAAATATCTAGCATCATACTAATATTTCTAATCAATATTTATTTTTCTATCCCCACTTACATGCTTGCTAAGCCTGATTTCCGACATGCTCTTTAGAGTCATCTGAAATAAAAATATGATTGGAGTGAAACGACGCTCAGTAAGTAAATAAGATTATTATTAATGTGTGGTCAAAATGAGCTTAACAAAATTTTCGTAAAACAATATTTAATACTATAACTTCAAAACTGCTTTTAGAATAAATATAAATTTAAAATTTACTACATAAAACTTTTACCATCAATTACAATAGTAAAATTTTATAATCATATACTATAACTGTTAAATTAAACTTTTAACTTTAAAACTGTAAAAATATTTAATGATAAATAAACATATACTTTTCCTTATACGTTTTCCTTAGATCGTCATTTAAGTACCAGAATGATCATTTTCATGTAAATTTATACTTTTTTTTCAAATCATCAGTAACTTTGTACACGTAATTAAATATGTATAAACATATATTGTAAAAAAATCACCCTTAGGCCTGTTTGCCGTAAGTCATGTTTACCCCCATGACTGGGTTGTGTGGTCCGAAGACTGGACTTAGTTAGCTGGCCGACCAAACTAAATCAATGTATATAAACTTTAAGTGAGATTTTCCTTATTAAGTCCTGGTCCGGAACCAGGTGTGCACTCAGGAGAAATCCACTAACATAAATAACCACTCTGTAAACAGTGTGAGTGCACTATAATCCGTATAAACTTTAAGCTGCGATACCGAACATCTGTAACTTTGAACTTTCGTTGTCATAAGGGGTTTTAAAATCATCTTATTATAATTTATGTAATTTAAAATAATATCGTGAAAATCTCATTTTTACTCATATTTTCATAAAAAAAAATATAACGTAGAAATAAACTCATGCCACACAATTTTTGTGTTAAAAATATATATAATTTTATTTTTGAATAGAAAGAAATACCGAAAATTTACCCGAGGGGATTAGAACATTTCTTAACCCAAAAATAGATGCAAGTATATTAAAGATATAACTGATATATTTAAATATGCATAAAAATAAACTCATGAAAATTTTGTGGAACTAATTAGCATAATTGAAATTTACTTATAAAATAAACTCGAGTATGAATTTTAAATAAAAAAAAAATTAACATAATCAAAATTTACTTACCTTCTTCCTTACGAACACTGTAACTATCTCTAAGAAATGGGATCGGAAATAGTGGGTGATTGAGAACTTATTCAAAAATTCTCTCTCCACCACAAATTTTTTCACTCACTAATCCTTCTCTTCCTTGGAAAATTATTGTGAAAAATGAAGGTTGAGAGCTCCCTATTTATAGGAAAATTTTGGGGAAGAAATGAAATTTATAAAAGTGTGGGGAGATTGGTGAAATTATAATTTTTTTAAAAATTAAAGAATGGACAAGGGATGGGTAAGGTATGAGTTGAGTATGGGATAGAGATGGAGGCCATGTGGGAGTGCTTGCCACCATTCCCATTAAATAAATTTTTAATTAATCACTTACCTAATTAATTAGTCAATTAGTTAATTAATTATTTTATTATTTTATTATTTTTCTTAATTATTATTATCATTGTTTTTTACTTTTAAACTATTTTTAGTATTTATTTATTTTATTATTTATTTTTAAATAAGAATTAAATTTGAATTTTGAAACCTCATGTGGGCCCCACATGGTCTTGTGGGCCCCACACAACTTCGAGACCCGAATGGATCCCACGTAACTCGAATAATTCTTATACGATTTTATGCATCCTACATAGTTTTGAGACTCGTATAAACCTTCATACGGCTTCGGGACTCATGTGGGTTCCGCATAGGATACCTATATTATTATTATTTTATCATATATTTCTACAAATTATATTAGTCAAAACATTATTTTATGTACTTATTTACGTATATAAATAGTGTCTTGTGGTTCCGGGACTCATGTTGATCCCACATAGTCTTGTGGGCCCCACATATGATACCTATATTATTATCATCTTATTGTATATTTTTACAAATTATGTCTGTCAAAACACCATTTTATGTATATATACTTATTTACTTGTACAAATAGTATCTATCATGTTTATCCTATGAAATTCCATTTTGACCAGGCCGACCTCCAAGGAGCGACTGAGCCGCAATGGTCTCTGAGCACTCGCTTAGACAAGGTCTTTCTTAGGCATCAAACATGGAATCAAGGATCCTACAGAAAAACACTTTTGTATTGATATTAACTCAATGACCATTTTTATTATTTTATTATTATTGTGCTTTAATCATGTATATATTTTTGGGTCATCACAACCATGTTGTCTGTCCATACCTCCTTTGCAACTTCCCCATCTAGTGCGGCCATTGGTGATATGTTATTTAGGAAACACGCCATATTTACTGCCTCTGCGCAGAAGTTATTCAAGCCCTACATTCAACCTGAGACATCGAGCCCTTTTAGCTATGGTTTGGTTTATCCTTTCCGCTACACTATTTTGTTGTGGTGTCTTGCATACTGTGAAAGTTTCCTTATGTCATATTGCTCGCACAACTCCATGAACCTCAAATTAGTGTACTTGGTTCCATTGTCTGTCCTAAAGCACTTAAATCTTCCTCTTGGTATGGTTTTTTACCTCAACTCTCCACAATTTAAACTTGGCAAACGTCTCTGACTTGTGTTGCATGAAGTACACCCAGACGTTCCGTGAGTAATCATCAATAAAACTCTCGAAGTACATATGTCCTCCTCGTGATGCTACTCTCATTAGCCCCCAAACATTTGAATGAATGTAGTTAAGGATCCCCTTCATCTTGTATGTGACTGTCATGAACTGCACCATATTTTGTTTCCTAAGCACACAATGCCTGCAGAAATCTAACTTGCATGATTTGACCCTCTTCAAAAGATTTCTCTTATGAAGATCCATCATTTCATGCTCACCCATATGTCGTAACCGCATATGCCACAAAATGGTAATGTCCGACTTAGACTCTACAGCTGCAACTTCACCTATAACTATGGTATCTAACAGTCTATAGATATTCTGTAACAACCCCAAAAACATATATTCATAATTAATGTAACAATCCTAAAATAATAATAATAATTATTATTATTAATTAAATAATATAATATTATATTATAATATACATATATATATACACATATTTATGTGTGTGTGTGTGTGTGTGTGTGTGTAAAAGCATCAGGATGCTTTGAGAAGCATCTTGAGCAATCCAGGAGAAACCCCCCCCCCCAAGTCTTCTCTCTCTCTCTCTCTCTCTCACACACACACACACACAATTTCTCTTCCATTTCTCTACGAAATTGAAGATTGAACATCATTCCCGGGTCCCAATTCCGTTCTTCAAAAATTTAATCAGAGAAATTTCTTCTTTTGCACGTCGTAGCCACCACTTCATAGTTAGGGTAAGTGGACTAGATTATGTCAGGTTTTTATTTAAAATATGTCTGATTTAAATTGATTATTTTTATTTTAATTATATCCATATGCCTGAATTAAATTATACAGCGGAGATTTGATCATATTTGGGTTTTTCAAAATATATTAGGGATTAAATTTAAATATGGGGAGTTGATCATATTCGCGTTTTTATTTAAATCTACCAATATAAATGTATATAAGAATTTCACAGGCAAGTTATGGAATTATAATTATTATATAAATTGTGTGGCATGAGTTTATTTTATTTTATTGCATAATTGAGTAAGATTGGGAATAATGATGAGGATTATTACAAATTATGTTGGAAAAATGATGAGATTTTTATGGTGATATATCTATTACATGTTTGATTGCGAATAACGAGCAAGTTTGGGATTTTATGCGGGATTATGCTTATTACGTGTTTGATTGTGAATAATGATGAGATTTATTTACCAATTGTTTACTGAGAAAAATGATGAGATTATGATAATGTTTTATTGCATCAATTATATTTATATGTTTTAAGAACCCTGATGGCTCGAATGTGGTGAATGTTCAGTATCGTATTTATAGAAGAATATGAGTCCAGTCACACTATTGTGGATGTATTAGCAGTGGATAGTCAATTTGGCCTGAGTAGGGTTGTTCACACCTATTTTCAGACCAGGATGTGATAGAAAAATTATACTTATAGAATAATATTTTGATTTAGCTTTAATCGGTCAACCAAGTTAAGTCTAGTTTTTGGACCGCATAACTCGGTCATGGGGGTTAAACATGACATGCATAGGCCAAAAGCGAGTCTTTTATACATATTTATATATTTATGTGATTAGGGTCATTTATTATGCCTAAATTATGATTTGAAGGAAAGTATGTTTAATTTTATATAATTAATACACAATTATTCAAATACAGTTTTTATTAAGGTAAAATTATAAATATATTTTTATGTTGCGAAACTCATGTCAGCAACACACTGATAATAATCTAGTCCTTACTTATTGAGAGGTGTCTCACCCAATTATTATTAAACATTTCAAATACCTTGAGGAGCATAGCCTGAATTAGAGTAGCGTAGCGGAAGCGTGGGTGGGATTAGAAAGAACGGTTTAGATTAAATATTAAATTTGTTATTTATAATATTTTATAATTTTGAAGGATGTATTAAATTTGATATTGAAAATATTATTATAATTAGGTTATTTAGTACTATAGTATAATGAATTTGAGGTCTTTCGTTGTATAAAATTGTTTGCAGGTTCAGGTCACTACATATTCCCTAGTACTTTCTTCCCCTTCATCACGATTAGAACACCCTTACTCACCTTCATTGCCCAACTTTCATACTTGTAACTAGACCCGTTATAGTCTAAAGTGCCAAATGAAATCAAATTCTTTCTCAACTTTGGTATATGCCTAACATCGCATAACATCCTCACAACACCATCAAATATTTTGATCATGATGTTCCCTATTCCGACAATTTTGCATGATACATTATTCCCCATTAGAACAACACCAAAATTTTCCAACCTATAAGTGGTGAACCAGTCTTTGTTGGGCATCATGTGATAAGAGCACGCCAAATCTAAGATCCAAGAATTCGTGAATCCATCTGAAGTAGATGAAACCGAAAGCATATCACCATCACCACTCCCTAAGTCTCCTTCTTCCACTACATTTACCGAGATTGATGAACTTTCTTTATTTTCTGCATTCCCATTCTTCCTCTCCGGGCAATTCGATTTTATATGCACCTTTTTTTCGCACTTAAAACACCATGCGTCCTTTCTCTCCCTAGAATTGGACCGAACCTTATTGTTACTCAGTCCACTTTGGAACTTGCTTCTCCCACGATCTTAGTTACCCTTCACTATGTGAATTCTCGTCGCTGGTCTTCTTCCTCTTGTGAAAGCCCAAGAGAGCACTCATGATATCCTCAAACACCGGAGTTTATTTTCCCTTTGTTAGAGTCGTAACCAGATTTTTATATGTTGGAGACATAGGTAGGGAATTTAGCAGCATTATCACTAATGATTTGATTGAATATATTGATGTGTTGATTCAGATCCTAACCCTCTGCCATCTTAAGCCCATATAGTTTCTTCTTAAGATATAACTTGTTTGTCAATGACTTGGACATATACAGGTTCTCCAGTTTCAGCCAAATTGCCGTCGACAATTCCTCATCCATGACGTGATACATCACGTTATTAGTTAGACAAAGCATGATAGTTGCCATAGCCTTCGCTTCCAACTCATGTCGTTTATGCCTTCTGGCTGCCTCTCGTATAATGCCTTCACTATACCTTGCTACACTAACAAGTCATTAACCCTTCTCTACCAAAGTCTGAAATTTCTCGATCCATCTAACTTGATAATGTTGAACTTCGTAGAAGAAATCCCAGCAATTGTAAACAATAGTCCTAATACCAATTTGTTGTGCAAAGAATACCAATGCGCAACAAAAAAACCAACAAAACTGTTTCGGAGCAATGTGACAACCAATGATGAATAATACGGAAACACAATCACAAACAGACAATTATCAAAGCAGTAAATCACACGACACAAGAATTTACGTGGTTCGGCAATGTGCCTACGTCAACGGGAGCAAGTGGCTGAATTTCACTATCAATCTCAAACAATGGTTACAATATTGTTTATATGCTATTCCTACACGTACAAAGGACTTGGGAAGTTCCTAAAATATCCCTATAGCATCCCTAGAGGAAAATCCTCCGAAATCCCCAACCTACTAATCTTCTCAATTCAAAATCTGAAATCTGAGCCGACTCAAACCATCAATGGTTTTAGCAAACGTTTCCTACTGAAACCCAAACAACTGTGCCTAAAATCGTCAAAGGTTTAATCCCAAGGCTAAAACGTTGACCAAATCGTTGACTATTTTCTTCCTGCATCTCTGCTTCCTTATTTTCATCACCATGCTTTCCCTGTGCATGTGTTCCACTCAATATGAGTCACATACTTCAACAAATGACAATGAAAGTGTTTTGTGGATGAATTGCAATAAACAATAGGCTGACTAGTTTTTTTTTTTTTTTTAAATGGGCTTTAGCTAGCACCGCACGATCCATTCACAAAGATGTGAAATATTCAGCCTGTGATGTAAGAACCCGAACCGTGATAAATGGATTTGAATATTTTAAAGAGAGGGACATTTTGGTAAAGAGCAAGCCTCGTCGACGAAGTCAGATTTTGTCGACAAAGCCTTTGTTCTTCTCATCAACAAAATTAAGAGACTTGTCGACGAGAAGAAGCCGAAGAGTCTCGGAAAAATCAGAGATCCCATATTCGTTGATGAGGCCACCGATTCGTCGATGAAGGTAGTGGAAGATTCTTCGACGAAGGAACCATTTCATCGACGAGTTGGACCGGGTCAAAGGGCTATAAATAGGAAATTTCATTACTTCCTCATTAAGTAACTTCAAATATCTCTCTCTCTCTCTCTAAACCTCTCCTTACTCTCTTTCTCTCTCTCTAGATTTCTTCGTTGATCGTTGTTGGAATCAAGAATCGAAAGTTACCACAAGGATCGTGGAAGGATTCTCTACAAGTTTTACGGATCGGAATCTCGTTTCGGAGATTTTTGGATTTCGACGTAAAATCGAGGTAAGGCTCGGTTTTTAATTCTGATCCGGTAGTTTTGTAGGAAACGGTCTTGTGAGTATATTCTGTACTGTGATTTGTAGGTTTTGGAACTCGATTCGCTATTTAGGGACCTTGGAGTTCAGGATTGGCTATTCGAGGAAAAGGTAAGGGGAACTATGTTTACATTAGTTAGTTTTGAAATCAGACTCCGTGGAATATTGGTCCACGGTCCTATGTATGTTTTGGTTACTCATTTGGGGGGATCTAACGGGGAAAACTATGAGTTTTTCATTATTACAGTTTTGGGAAAAGGGGGTGACGGGCTGCATCCCGGGTTTTCTTGAAAATCGTGGGTATATGTTGATTTATACTGTGATATTGGGATGACCGTACCTTGACTTGTTTAAATTGTATTTGTTTGAAAAATCATGATTTAGATTACCAAATGGGGTGGTTTGTTTGGTTATATGAGCATGCATGTGTGTGTGATATGTTGAAATGCTAGTAGGAACACGGTTCCGAAATTGTTCCAAGTACTGAGAGTGTCCGGCTTTATATCCGAGGGCATGTGTTTATCACCCACCATGTGGGTAAGAGTGTTCAGCTCTATACCCTAGGGCGTGTGTTTATCGCCTGCCATGTAGGCAAGAGTGTCCGCCTCTATATCCGAGGGCGTGAGCCTATTTCGGCAAATCAGGCCGAAGGGTGTGGATCCACCAGTTTTGCACCGGTACGATGCCATGGGAATCGAGGACTAGCCATGTGCCTGTGGCGCCGTGCATCGCTAGTTGGCTACGGGCCAATGCCGGATTGTTGCGGACCGGCTTCGGGCCGAAGGGTGTGACGACACCGGGATTGCTGATCATGTGTATGTGTATGTGTGTGTGTATGCACTGTGTAAACTAAACTGGACTGCATTTAACTGCGTGTATGTTGTATCATGATAATACTCAAATGCCATACACCGATATAACCTATGTTCTTCCTTACTGAGAAGTGTCTCACCCCTGCTGTACGTACATTTTTACAAGTCTTTCAGGTAACCGGAACTAGCGTCCTGGTGTAGGGAGTGTAGTGGCCGGTGTACCGCATTTAGCGCTAGGTAAGTGTTAGGACTGTAATTTTGGTGGGTTGCCATTTTGGGATGTGTTGGGCACTCGTTTGTACGTTTTGATAAAGCATTGTGTTTGCTCTTGTATAGACTCTGGTATGGTATTGCATATGTATGTATGGTTTTTCCGCTGCATATATGATTGTATTTGGATATGTTTAGGGTGCCTGGGAACCCCATGGGGTCGGACCCTCATCCTTTGTACTGTATCTGTAATGATTTGTATGATCCAGGGACGTGTTAGGTTACATTCTCACCCCTGGGTCCCATCTCGGGGTTCGGGGCGTGACAGCTTGTATCAGAGCTAACCAGGTTATTAGACCTTGTAGACTTAGTTAGGCTTAGTTATGAGTACATACCAGAGTATAGGATGTAAATATGGGTAGAGTTGGTTTGGGGTTGTTCGGTTGTTAGATCGAGATTTGTCGACGGTATTCCGTGTTTTTCCTGGTATGACGATTCTAGTAAAAGCAGGGCAGATCATTGATGACTTTCGTATCGGTGTGATAGGACAGACCTAGACCTGGCAGGGAGTAGTTAACACGATTAGTGTAGATCATTGTGTTAATTGTATGTGTTGTAGGGACATTAATAGATTCCTTTTGTGTTGCGGAATGGAGCCCAAGGATAATAACCTGGGAAGTGACTCCGAGGAGACTGCGAGTGATAAGTCCCCTTCTGTGCCTCGAGGTTTGATAAGGCAGGTATTACGGGAGATCAAGCGGAGTGTGAGGAGACGCGAGCGCTCTCCTACTGCTTCGGGGTGCACCATTGGGAGGTTCACATGCATGCATCCTACGACGTTCTATGGAGGACCTGACCTGACGATAGCAGAGGATTGGGTGGAGAAGACTGAGAGGATCTTAAAGGTCCTGCATTGCATGGATAGGCAGCAAGTCCTTTATACCACCTTCTAGCTATCTGGGGAGGTGGGTCGATGGTGGACTGCAGTAAATCTGCTGAAGAAGCCGAGAGGTGGTCCTGAGGAGATGATGTGGAGCCAATTTAAGGAGGTGTTCTTGATAAATACTTCTCGGCTTCAGTACATGATGCGAAGGCAGATGAGTTTTCTGCTCTGACGCAGGGGAGTTTGACGGTACAGGGGTATGCGGCTCGATACATAGACTGTCTCGCTTTGCATCATGTATGATCTTGAGCGAGTATAAGAAGACTCGGAGGTTCGAGAAGGGTTTGAGGAAGGATATCTGCAGACTAGTGGGTATGCTTCAGGTCCGCGAGTTCTCGGTGTTGGTGGATAAAGTCACAGTGATTGAGACCGGTATCCGAGAGGACGAGGTGGATCACGAATCGAGGAAGAGGACAGTTACTTCTGGTTTTCAGATAGGATCTCGTCAGGGATCGTAGAAGAAGAGGAGCAAAGGCTCGGGTTACGCTAGAATACCGAGCACCGGGATTCTCAAATGAGCCAGACTGGTGGTCGTTGTACCAGATGTCACAGGTGGCACAAGTGTGAGTACTGGTCATTTGGGGGTAACTACTACAATTGTGGCCGGCCAAGCCACATGTCTCGGGATTGTCATGCACCGAGGCGAGACGTGCCTGCAGTTAGTGGGAACCGAGGGAGCAATTAGATACCTCGGGGAACCATTCAGACGAATACAACTCCGGCTAGAGTATACTCTTTTACTCCAGCGGACGCTGAACATGCAGGTAACGTGGTGATAGGTACCTTATTATTGCTTTCGAATAAAGCTACTGTTTTGTTTTATTCGAGTGCAACTCATTTCTTTGTGTTTGTAAATTTTGTGGGACAGTGTGGGTTTGAGACCCGAGACATGAATGAGGTGTTATTTGTTACTATGCCATCTGGGAGTGTATCTTTCTATAAAAAGATGTTGGTAGAATGCCCAGTGGAAATTCAGGAGAAGCTGCTACCGGCGAATCTTATGGTATACGACATGTTAGGGTTCGATATCATTCTGGGGATGGATTGGTTGTTCTCCAGTTATGTTGTGATCGACTGTCGTAGGAAGGTGGTAATTTTCAGACCTTCTGGAGAGCAAGAGTATGAATTCATGGGATCATGTGTGCGTTCGGTGCCACAGATTTTTTCGGCTCTACATGCGAGGAGGCTACTCTTGGACGAATGTCAGGGGTACCTAGCTTGTATGAAGGAACCACCGTGGGATGAGTTGAGACTCGAGGATATTCGGGTAGTCATTGAGTTTTCGGATGTGTTTTTAGATGATTTACCCAGTTTACCTCCAGATCGTGAGGTGGAGTTTGCGATAGAATTGCTGCCTGATAAGGCACCGATCTCTAAAGTTCCGTACCGGATGGCTCTAGCAGAACTTCGGGAGTTGAAGGAGCAGTTACAGGAATTACTGGACAGGGGATTCATTCGACCCAGTGTTTCTCCTGGGGAGCTCCAGTATTGTTTGTGAAGAAGAAGGACGGGTCGATGTAGATGTGCATTGATTACCATAAGATTAACAAGGTAACTGTGAAAATCTCTATCCTTTACCTCGTATAGATGATCTCTTTGACCAGTTGTAGGGGATGTGGGTCTTTTCGAAGATCGACTTGCGGTCAAGATATCATCAGGTGAGGGTCAAATTGGAGGATGTAGCGAAAACTACTTTTCGAACTAGATATGACCACTATGAGTTCTTAGTCATGCCTTTTGGGTTGACGAATGCTCCGGCGGTGTTAATAGATCTGATGAACAGGTTTTTCCACGAGTACCTGGATCGATTTGTGGTGGTGTTCATTGATGACATTCTGGTATACTTGAGGACTACAAGAGCATGTGGAACATTTGAGGTTAGTATTACAAATTCTGCGGAAGAAGAAGTTATATGCTAAGCCGAAGAAGTGTGAGTTCTGGTTGAGTCAGATTGCGTTCTTAGGCCATGTGGTTACTGGGGATGGTATATCAGTTGATCCTAGCAAGATTGAAGTTGTGGTCGACTGGGTAAGGCCGAAGAATGTGCAGGAGGTTTGAAGTTTTCTAGGACTAGCAGGTTACTATCGTCGGTTCGTAGAGGATTTCTCTAAACTGACTGGACCTCTGATACGATCGACCAAGAAAGGAGTGCAGTTTGAGTGGACCAATGATTGCGAACAGCGTTTTCAGGAGTTGGAGCACCAACTGGTTACTACTCCAGTATTGACCATTCCTTCGGGGGATGGTGGGTTTGTGATTTATAATGACGCATCTTTGAAGGGCTTTGGGATGTGTGCTTATGCAACAGGGTAAGGTAGTGGCGTATGCTTCTCGAAAATTGAAAGAGTATGAGAAGAATTACCTTACGCATGATCTGGAATTGGTTGCTGTTGTATATGCACTGAAGATCTGGCGACACTATCTGTATGGGGTGCAGTGTGAGATATTCACTGATTACAAGAGCCTTAGATATTTCTTCACGTAGAAGGAGTTGAACATGAGGCAGAGGCGGTGGCTAGAATTGATTAAAGACTACGATTGCATGATCAGTTATCACTTGGGGAAGGCTAATGTGGTGGCTGATGCGTTGAGTAGGAAGTCAGGGCCTACGGCTGTATCTGCAATTTTAACTCAGTGTCATATTAGACGAGATTTGGAAAGCTCAGGTATAGAGTTGGTGGTTGGTGATCATCAGGCTTATCTTGATGATTTGGTGGTCCAACTGACCTTGTTTAAGCGTATAAAGGCCGCGCAGACTAGTGATACAGAGTTGACAGAGGTTATGGAAAGAGTACGACAGGGACTGGCTACAGAGTTTGACATCTCCGAGGGAGATGTGTTGAGGTTTGAGACTAAACCGTGTGTTCCGAACGATGATGAGATCAGAAGGATAATTCTAGAGGAGGCGCATCGTTCTTTGTATACGGTACATCTTGGTAGTACAAAGAAATATCGGGACCTGCGTGAGACCTTCTGGTGGTCTGGTATGAAGAGGCAGATTGCTCAATTTGTGGAGTAGTGTCTGACGTGTCAGCAGGTGAAAGTTGAACATCAGAGGCCGGCAGAGCCGTTGCAGCCTTTACCTATTTCGGTGTGGAAATGGGAGCATATTTTCATGAATTTTGTGATTGGATTGCAGCAAGTATTTCATGGGCAGAATGTTATTTGGGTAATCGTTGATAGATTGACGAAATTTGCTCATTTCATACCGATGAAAGTTGGCTATCCTTTGAGTAGGCTAGCAGATTTGTATGTGCATGAGATTGTGTACCGGTGTCCATAGTATCGAATCAGGATCCGAGGTTTACTTCTCGATTCTGGATGAGCTTGCATGAGGCATTGGGGACGAAACTTACTTTTAGTATAGCGTTCCACCCCCAAATTGATGTCGGAGATGACGATACAAATATTGGAAGATATGTTGCGAACATGTGTGTTAGACTTTGGTGGTAGCTAGATACGGTTTATGCCACTTGTAGAGTTCGCTTATAACAACAGCTTCTAGTCTAGTATCGGGATGACACCATTCGAGGCTTTGTATGGTCGGAGGTGTCGATCTCCTTTGTGTTGGGATGAGGTTGGTGAACGTCAGATGTTAGGACCTAAACTTGTGTAGCAGACATCTGAGAAGGTGGGTTTGATCCGGGAGAGGATTAGATCAGCTCAGAGTCGTAAGAAGAGTTATGCAGATGTTCACCGTCGTGAGTTAGAGTTCGAAGTGGGAGGTAAGGTATTTCTGCGTATCGCTCCGATGAAATGGGTGATAAGATTTGGGAGGAAGGACAAGCTGCCCGAGGTATATCGGATCATTCGAGGTACTTGAGCGAGTGGGTCCGGTAGCCTACAGAGTTGCATTACCTCCAGCACTTTCGAGGGTCCACGATGTGTTTCAAGTATTTATGTTGAGGAGGTACGTGTTGGATCTTTCACATGTTATCAGTTATGATGAGTTGGAAATTGGGCATACCTTAGCATATGAAGAGATACCTGTTCAGGTTCTGGGCCGTAAAGTTCAGAAGCTTTATACCAAAGAGATACCGTTAGTGAAGGTATTGTGGCGAAACCACGAGGTTGAGGAAGTTTATTAGGAATTGGAAATGAAAATACGCCAGAGGTATCCACAGTTGTTTTGAGCACTTGTACATGATCCTACTATGGGTTGGGATAGATGGTTAGTCGTCGGGCGTGTGTGTGTATTGTGAACTCCTGAGACAGTTGTATATGTAAATACGGTATTCCTCCGCCATAAGTGAGGGTATGTATGTGTATGTGTATGATGGGACTACGCTGTAGTGGTCGCTAGTTTCTTGTTGGTAGATCGTATATGTGTATTTCAGGTATGACTTTGTGAATGAGAGATGGCAAATTTCGAGGACGAAATTTTTGTAAGGAGGGGAGATTGTAAGAACCCGAACCGTGATAAATGGATTTGAATATTTTAAAGAGAGGGACATTTTGGTAAAGAGCAAGCCTCGTCGACGAAGTCAGATTTCGTCGACGAAGCCTTTGTTCTTCTCGTCGACGAAATTCAGAGACTCGTCGACGAGGAGAAGCCGATGAGTCTCAGAAAAACTGGAGATACCAAATTCGTCGACGAGGCCACCGATTCGTCGACGAAGGTAGTGGAAGATTCGTCAACAAAGGCACCATTTCGTCGACGAGTTGGGCCGGGTCAAAGGGCTATAAATAGGAAATTTCATTATTTCCTCATTAAGTAACTTCAAATATCTCTCTCTCTCTTTAAACCTCTCCCTACTCTCTCTCTCTTTAGATTTCTTCGTCAATCGTTGTTGGAATCAAGAATCGAAAGTTACCACGAGGATCGTGGAAGGATTCTCTACAAGTTCTACGGATCGGAATCTCGTTTCAGAGATTTTCAAGTTTTGGCATAAAATCGAGATAAGGCTCGATTTTCAATTCTGATCTGGTAGTTTTGTAAGAAACAGTCTTGTGAGTATATTTTGTACTGTGATTTGTAGGTTTTGGAACTCGGTTCGCTGTTTAGGGACCTTGGAGTTCGGGATTGGCTATTCGGGGAAAAGGTAAGGAGAACTACGTTTACATTAGTTATTTTTGAAATCGGACTCGGTGAAATTGTGGTCCACGGTCCTGTGTGTGTTTTGGCTACTCATTTAGGGGGATCTAACGGAGAAAACTATGAGTTTTTCATTATTACAGTTTTGGCGATCCCCAGGCGTTCATTGCTGATTTGGTTTTGCAACCGACTCTACAGGAGAGGATTAAAGCAACTCAGAGGAATGATGCGGAATTAGTAGAGCTTATGGAAAAGGTACAGGATGGTCAGGAACCAGAGTTCAGCATTTCAGATGATGGAGCCTTGAGGTTCCGTACCAGGTTATGCGTTCCTGCTGATCCTGAGATCAAGAAAGTCATTCTAGAGGAAGCACATCGATCCTTATATACTGTACATCCAAGTAACACTAAAATGTACAGGGATCTCCGGGAGTCCTTCTGGTGGAGCAACATGAAGAGGGAGATAGCTCAGTTTGTGGGTCAATGTTTGACGTGCCAGCAAGTGAAGGCTGAGCATCAGAGACCGGCGGGATCGTTGCAGCCACTCCACATTCCTGAGTGGAAGTGGGAGCATATAGCGGTGGATTTCGTCTCAAGATTACCGCTAGCATTGCATGGACAGGATGCTATTTGGGTAGTGGTGGATCGATTGATGAAGACTGCCCACTTTTTGTCGATCAGAGTTAGCTACTCCATGGACAGATTGGCTGAGTTATACATCCAGGAGATAGTTAGACTCCACGGTGTCCCAATGTCCATAGTTTCATAGAGACCCACGGTTCACATCTCATTTTTGGAAGAGTCTGCAAGGGGCCATGGGTTCTCAGTTGTCATTCAGCACAGCTTTTCATCCTCAGACAGATGGACAGACAGAGAGGACGATACAGATTATGGAGGATATGCTACGAGCATGTGTGCTAGACTTTGGAGGTCGTTGGATGCAGTATTTGCCACTGGTTGAGTTTGTGTATAATAACAGCTACCAGACCAGCATTGGGATGGCACCGTATGAGGCACTGTATGGCAGGAGGTGCTGATCCCCATTGTACTGGGATGAGGTTGGTGAGAGACAGGTGTTGGGGCCAGAGCTGATACAGCAGACTCAGGATAAAGTCAGACTCATCAGAGACAGGATCAGGACAGCGTAGAGCCAGCAGAAGAGTTATGCTGATACTCGTCGGCGAGAATTGGAGTTTGAAACAGGAGATCACGTGTTCCTGAAGGTGGCACCGCTGAAAGGTGTTATGAGGTTTGGGAGGAAGGGTACGCTGAGCCCTAAGTATATTGGACCATTTGAGATTCTTGAGAGAGTGGGTCTAGTTGCCTATCGTTTGACATTTACCACCGGTCCTATCTAGGATCCATGACGTATTCTACGTTTCTATGTTGAGGAAATACGTCCCAGACCCCTCCCATGTGATTACATATGAAGCACTAGAATTGGGCGATACTTTAACTTATGAGGAAGTGCCAGTGCAGATTCTTGACTGGAAGGAACAGGAGTTACGTACGAAGAAGATTCCACTGGTAAAAGTTCTGTGGCGCAACCATGCCATTGAGGAGGCTTCTTGGGAACTAGAGGATCAAATGCGCCAGAGATATCTGCATTTATTCAGTGGAGTTTAGAACTGAGCCAGTCATGTGAATGGAATAGTATTGTAGTTTTTATTTGTATAGTGTAACGTAAGATAGATAGAGTTTTTAGTTTTGAAATGTGAATGGTTTTGGGAGAATTTTGAATAGTTGTAATCTTCCAGAGCCCTCGTTGTAACCATGGTATTCCTCCGCCATAAGTGAGGGTAATCAATAAAAGTTTGAAGTGTTTTCACTAAGGAAGGGAAACAGGGAAATGGCAAATTTCGAGGACGAAATTTTTATAAGGAGGAGAGAATGTAAAAACCCCAAAAAGAGATATAAAAGATTAGTGGAATGAATTCCAAAAAAATAAAAAAAAAGTTAAAAAAAATTAAATTAACTTAAATTAATTATAATTAATTAATTAATTAATTAATTAATTAAACGGATTTAAAAATAATAATAATAATAATTAAAATTAATTTTTTTTATTATTAATAAAAATATAATATTACTAATATTAATTAATTATTATTATTATTATTATTATTATTATTATTATTATTATTATTATTATATTCATCCTCCTGAAGCTTGCTGAAGCTTCAGGAGATTCAAATTCAATTTAATCTTCTTCTTCTTCTTCTTCTTCTTCTTTACCTTTTCTTTTCTTTGCAACTTCTGTAATCTCTCTCTCTCTCTCTCTCCTCACGTTCTCTCTCCCTCTCTCCTCGATTTCGTGACGGATTTTCGCCCGATCGAAAATCTGAAGATACCACTGGACTCCATTCGCCACTGCCGTCATTTCTACTGGAGCGGATCGGTGGTAGGAGCGGCGTAGGCGTATTCTCTGGGGTAAGCCATTTTTTCCTTTTTCTTTAATTTCTTGCAAAATATAGGGATACCACCACAAGAATCTAGGGATGATTCTCTACAAATCTAGTGGGACGGAATTCTCATGGGGGTGTCGGGCCAAAACCCCAAATTTAGGGTGCGGCGATTATTAAGGGGCTTATTTTTAATTAATTAGTATTAATTTAGAAATTCTAAAATATTAAGAATCTGGGACTGAAGTAGGATTTATGAAATTTAGGGCCCGGGTGAGCACCACAGGTGTAATTTTGGGACCCGCAAGCAAAATTTGAAAAATTAAGTAGGAATGTTAAATAATAGTTTAAATATTAATTTGAGGTATATGGAGCCTAGGGAAGGCTAGATGAGTATTATTTTGGAGAAACAGATTAATTAATCTGGGGAAATATAAATTTCAGGAGTTGAATTTCGGGCGCTAAGGGCGTAGGATTTGGGTCCTAAGGAATTTCTCAATAGTCAGGTAAGGGAATAAACTAAAGCAATAATTTTTCATGCAAATTATTATTGATTATGAGTAAATTTATTTTCAAAAAAGCATATGTTATATTGTGTATTATGAATTAAATGTACGATTGGGAAAATACTGCTATGATGATTAAAATGTATATATATGTATGAGATATAAGGAAATCACAATTTTAGAATATGAAGTATGACTTTTAACAGCATATGTGTGACATGAATATTATTTTATGTGAAATGTATTATGATGTAAAATATTTTACGAACAAAACATGTTTTCAGGTATTATGAAAAGATGAATTATGTTGTGATGGTTTTGACGATCATATAATAAATGATGTATTTTCAGAATATATATACCTGAAACAATATCGGCACAAGGCCATATTTATGTTATTGGCACGAGGCCATGTATTTATGTTATCGACACGAGGCCGTATTTATGTTATCAGTACGAGGCCGTATTTATGTTATTAGCGCGAGGCCATGTATTTATGTTTTCGACACGAGGCCGTATCTATGTTTTCGGCACGATGCCGTAATGATGTTACGTATAATCATGTATTATATGTTTTCACAATCAGGATATTAGTTTAGTTCAGACCAGGAGCTCGGTACCGTAGCTATGGGTTAATTTTGGCACGAGGCCTTATTAGTGCTACCGTCCCACGAGGGGATGGGAAATGGATAGTCGATGTGGCTTTCAGTAGAGTGTGGACGTCCAACTGGCAGTCCGGACCAGGGTGTGGCGGGCTCATCGTACTTACAGACATATTTGATTCGGCAGTGGTCGGTCAGCCATTGTCGGGTCCCACCTTCGGGCTGCACAACCCGTCATGGGGGGTAATACATGACACTAGCTAGCTATTCATCCTGAGTTTGTTTTTAGTGCTACAGTTATAACAAATGATTTTATGTATGTTATGATTTATTAACGGTTGTGAAAATATATGTTTACCCAGTACGATATGATGATGTTTATAGAATTATGAAATGTACTGTATACGTATAAATGCATTAAATATTCATGTTGCCACACAGTTGTATTTAGTTTATTTTCCCTTACTAAGAAGTGTCTTACCCCCGAACATTAAATGATTTTTAGAAAATCCAGTGAGACCGGTGGGCTAGAGCCGCCATTGAGTGATTGGAGCTTCCCTACTAGAAGGGTAAGCATTGAACTAGGATCGGGAGTTTTTGTTATTTAATCCTAGTGTTATTTTGACTTTTGGAGGTTGTATATCATAACAGTATTTTGATATTATAGAAAGCTCGGGTATTATGTTTTATGATTGGATGTTTGAAATTTTATGTTTACTGCTGTTAGGTTTTCCGCTGTGTTTGACAGGTGTCCCCGCTACCCACGGGTTCGGGTTGACCATTTTATTTATCATGTGATATTTTATGTTAAGAAATTGAGGGACGTTACACAAGCTATGTTCGATGAGTACAAGGAAGTGATGTCGAATAAGATGCCTTATAACTTGCCTCCACGACGGGGTGTGGAGCATGAGATCGAGTTGTTTCTTGGAGTGAAACCACTTGTTAAGGGGTTATATCAGATGGCGCCTCCCGAGCTAGCAGAGTTAAGGAAACAACTTGATGAGTTGTTGGAAGCGGGATATATTCACCCTTGCAAATTACCGTTCAGAGCACCAATATTGTTTCATAGGAAACATTATGGGAGCATGCGGATGTGTGTAGACTATTGCTGTAACGACCCCGACCCGCCACGTGGGCTCGGAGTGCTATTTTAGTGACGTCAATGTACCTGATACCTTATTCATCAAATATAAAACACATATATGCAATGGAAATAAAATACAAAATCCTCAAATTACATTACTAGAGTTCTAACTATCTTTATATACAAATATATCAATTATCACATAATTACAACCCATAAAATTCCACAAAAATAAACTCTCTGTCCATACACATTACCTACATAAATTTACCCCGCTAGCTTTGCTCCTTTAGTCTACTAGACCCGATCTCGGGGATTTCCTCAAAAGATAGTTTGTAAAATAGGGGTGAGGCACAGCTTAGTAAGGGAAAGACTAAGTTAATGTCAGTGTGTGGCCAACATACATTTAGTGTACAGAAAAATACCAGTTCACTAAGTAAATAAACACATTTATGAAATCATTCTTATTTTACACTCACGCACACAATTAGCCAACGATAGGGAAGATTACTTGCTTATACAAATAGCTTCCCTCTGATCTAATATTGTTACTGCTATTAGGGCACTCACCTTTCTCAGCAAGTCCTCAAAATTATCTCGTTAATTATTCGTATTCACATAAATTAACAGATATGCATATAAGACACTCCCTGTGACAAACACGCCATTTACTTCCCATATGGCACGGGTTGTGCGGCTCGAAGGCTAAACTAATGTCCTAGGGGATCCACCAAAACAATAGTCATTTGTACTCTCCGCTAATATATTTCGCGGGTATACGCAGCTCCAATTGCTGGTTTGATTGCCCTCACCCAGGGGGTGCATTCACCTCACGTAGGCAAATCGAACAAGACCACCCTACACCTCTCAGCACAGGTGTGGGCGCACATGGCCACATAACAAATCTCTAGCAACACTATCGTGCTCACAATACACTGGTCCCAGGGTTCCTAAAACATATCATGCAATTTAGATAATAGAAATCACCATTTAAAATGTTAATTTACACATATTTCCTGTTATTCCAAAAACTTGGGCCTCGGCCACAAAATACAATCCAGCATATAGCCATAAATTAAAACTCGGCGCTCGGCTGTCAAATAATAATCCTGGTCCTTAGCCAATCAAACAATACCTAGCCACTGGTCGTTAGTTCAAACTCCAGCATTTCATAAACAGTTCTAGTATTTTCACAAACATTTCCAGTATTTCTCAAACAATTCAGTATTTCACAAACAATTCAGTATTTCAAAATCTCAAATCCAGATATACAATAATCCATACAAATTAAATCATATGTCACACTATTTTCCACATTTTAATACATCCATATAAACAATTAGGCTTTTCATCGTTCATTTTATTCAATAATACCATACCATATATCCTAAGTTTGTAAAATTCATTTCGAACAGTTGGTTTTCAAAATAACCTATAAATTCACAAATGAATAAATAAATAAATAAATATATTTATATAAACATAAAAATTAAATTGATTCAAATTTCATAAAATTACTGACTTAACTTAATTCCCTTACTTGATTCCTGAAAAAGCCCGCTAACATCCCAACCTACGCCTCACGGCGTTCAAAATCCTTGAAAACCCTGAAATTAAAATTTTACCACATTACTCATCACAATCCGTAGAGTAACTTTGCCTAAAATTCTCCTAGGCTCTGAATATCCTAAGTAGCCTAATAAAGTCTAAATTATTAAACTTACCCCCAATTTAGGATTGGTACTTCGGAACTCCAATTCGAAAACCCGCTCCTATTAGATTGTAGAGAATCTCCCCACGAATCTCCTGACAATTTCCATTCGTTAATTGGGCTTATTGTAACGACCCGGCCCTTTACACGGACTCAGGTGTCACTCACATACATCAAATACCTATACCTGTTCAAGATATGGAAACAACCGGCCCTAAATAGGGACATACGAGTGTAAATCATACATAATCATGATGTAAATGTCGCGGAAAAACATAAACATCAATTGGGATTACTACTAGCCTTATACCAGAGTTCACTAATACATCCATAATTTACATACATTTGGACTTAGAGTAATCGTCATATTACAACCCTCCAAAAAGGACTTTCATCAAGTTTAGTACAAAATTTAGATGCTTACGTAAGCTAACCAAAATAACCTCCCCAGTCCCTTTATCTACTAGGACCGACGCACGGACGAACTTGAAAACAAAGGTTGTAAGATAGGGTGAGACACCTCTTAGTAAGGAAGAAGGAGTTACAACAGTGTGTGACTGCATACATGCATATTTTCATTCAACATCTGGAATATAAATAAAATATTTTCAATACAGTAATGCATCAGGTATATCATTATTCATATGACAAAATTCCCACATTTGTCTTTCGACCATTTAATGATTTATCAGATGACCAACAGCAAAATATCCCTATAACCAATTTTACCCTGTGGCTCGGGTTGTGCACTGATACTCGTCCAATGCCCTGTTCGTGCAGGCACTGTCGAGTGCCTACATACGACCCGAATGCCTCCATTGGCCCAATATCAGCCAATGGTTTCACCCTGCTAGCCGACCATCTTGGTACCCACATCGTTTAGTACGTGTGGTTGCACGTGTACATCTAGCTACGATTTCGTGCCGTATCATATAACAGTGGTTTCATTTCACCCTGCAAAGAAAGTATTTTTCAACCCTCCTGAGACTCTCAAGCTGTGGTTCAATCTATCATAAATTTAATTTATACGAATATGATTTTATCTCCCATAATCTATATCAATAGTATAGAAATAATTCCATCGGGTTCAAATCGGCGTCTTTCCACTTAGTTTACCCCTCTTTGTTTACTGATGCGGCTCGGTGTATCACCAGCCTCTGTTTATCACATTGTCAGTATAACAAATTGGAATTTCATTCCTATATTCTATATCAGTAGTATAAAAAATACATTCATTTCCATTTCAACATATATCACACAAGTTTAATACAAAAACCCACTAAATGATAGAAATTCAATATACATAGTTTAACTAAATAAATAAAGGAATCGAGCCTCTCCTACTATAGTATAAACACAAATAACGATGTTTGTAAAATTTGGAGATCATACGTCGAAATCTTTGTTTTTACCAAAAATCGTAAAATCGTCAAACCGACATCTCTGTTCGATAGAATTTCACAAATAAGCTGTTAAATCATAAATAATAACATAAACTAGCTTTTTAGCGGTTTAGTTTTCTAAAATAGCTGTTGTAATCAAGTTCCCCTTACATTATATTCAAAATGAAACTTCGTACGAAAACGGTCCAAAACGACAACCCGAGATCCAGAAAACCTAAAACCACAGAACATAACCTTACTATGTTTTCTACTGCTATCCAAATATCCAATCAAAATTATGATCAGATTCCTACCTCGATTCTTAGGAAAACCCGAAACTTTCCGAAACGACGATCCGATTCACTAAAAATGTAGAGTTTCCTCTTCCGATCCACGCAGTACCCTCCATTCTTTGGAAACGAACGACGAACAACGAAGGATCTTAGAGAGAGAGAGAGAGAGAGAATGAGAGAATGAGAGAGAATAGGAGAATTTATAGAATAAATCCTAACTTAACCCTTAAGTAATCTAAATAAATATCTCCTCCAAGATATTTATATATAAATATCTCAAAATATCTCTTTTCAAAATATCTTCTCCAAAATATCTTCTTTTTTTTTTTTCGGGGTCAGGTTACTATACTTATAGTTTAAGAGAAATTGAGGTAAGTTTGAGAATTGGTCTTACCCCAAGAAATATGTCTACGCCATTCCCACGACAGATCTACTCCAGTAGAAATGTTGGTGGCGGCGAACAAAGTCCAACGATATTTTTAGATTTTCGATCGGCCAAATATCAGAGACGAGATTGAGGAGAGTGGGAGAGAGAAGATGAGGGAGAGCCGAGAGAGTATGGAGTAGGAGGGGGGTACGCAGCTTCTGCAGGAAATCTCATTTCCTGAAGGTAAAGATCCTTCAGGATCTTTCTTTCTTCTTTATCTTCATTATAATATTATATTAATTAATTATTAATAATAATTAATTAATTCATTCATTCATTTATTTTTTTAGTATTTAAAATTTTAATTTTAATTAATTTGAATTTTTTTTTTTTAGGATCACTACATTCTCCCCTCCCTACAAAAATTTCGACCTCAAAATTTGTTAACTATTACCAATTACCTCCTTAATTCATGATCCTTGTCTACAGAAGAATCGGTAGCCACTCACATAGTGGTCCCATCCCACGTTTATTAACTACTCTCACTTATGGCGGAGGAATACCGTTGTTACAATACTCCCTTTGGGAAATTACAATATTTATAATAAATTTTCTCAAAGACTATCCATAATTAAAACTATACACAACTTACTCTAATCCCTCTATATACAACCATACCCTTACCTGTTTTGCACTAGCCCTCGCTGAACAGCTACGGGTACTTCTGGCGTATTTTCGTTTCTAACTCCCAAGAAGTCTCCTCAACTACATGATTTCGTCATAGCACCTTCATTAATGGTATATCCTTAGTACGCAGTTCCTATATTTTTCGATCCAGAATCTGAACTGGTACCTCCTCGTATACCAAAGTATCCTCGATCTCCAATGATTCATAATTGATCACATGTGAGGGGTTTGGAACGTACCTCCTCAACATGGACATGTGGAACACGTTGTGTATCCTAGACAGTGCTGAGGGTAGTGCTATTCTATATGCCGCCGAACCAATCCTCTCCAGAATCTCGAACGGCCCAATATATCTAGGGCTCAGTTTGCCCTTCTTTCCATACCTCATCACCCCCTTCATCGGGGCAATCCTCAAGAATATCGTATCACCTACTTCAAATTCTAGCTCCCGTCAGCGAGTATCTGCATAACTTTTCTGCCGACTCTGGGCTGCCTTGATCCTTTCCCTGATAAGTTCGACCTTTGTAGAGGCCTGCTGAACAAGTTCTGGTCCCAAAATATGCCACTCACCTACTTCATCCCAGTACAATAGAGATCGGCACCAGCGACCATACAAGGCCTCATATGGTGTCATTCCAATGTTGGCTTGGTGACTGTTATTATATGCAAACCCAGCCAATGACAGATATCATATCCAACTGCCCCCAAAATCTAACACACATGCCCGTAGCATATCCTTGAGAATCTGAATGGTTCGTTCGGACTGTCCATCCGTCTGAGGGTGAAATGTAGTACTGAAAGTGAGTTGAGAACCCAACGCTCCCTGTAAACTCTTCCAGAAACGGGAAGTGAACCGTAGATCCCGATCTAAAACGATGGACATGGGCACACCATGTATTCTGACTATTTCCTGAACATAGAGTTCTGTCATCTTATCCATGGAATAACTGGTTCTAACCTGAATGAAATGGGCAGTCTTCGTCAATATGTCAACCACTACCCATATGGAATTCTGCCCATGCAACACTAAAGGCAATCCCGATACAAAGTCCATCGAGATATGCTCCCACTTCCACGTAGGGATCTATAGTGATTGAAGTGGTCCCGCTGGCCTTTGGTGTTTTGTCTTCACTTGCTGACATGTCAAGCACTGAACCACAAATTTAGCAATTTCCCTCTTCATGTTACTCCACCAGAATGTTTCACGCAAGTCTCTATACATCTTTGTACTACCTGGGTGAACAGTATAGAGACTTCCCCCAGAATCATCCTCTTTATCTTTGCGTCATCTGGCACACACAATCGAGTGTGAAATCTGAGAACTCCATCCTCTGCAACATTAAAGTCTGTGTGTTGCTCATCCTGTATCTTCTCTACAATCTTCATCAACTCTGCATCTTTCAACTGAGCTGTTTTGATTCTCTCCCGTAAAGTCGGTTGAACCACCAAACTAGAAATGAACATCTAATGATTCCATTCTACCAATTATACACCAACCTCTCCAGGTCCATCACGATCTGGTGCGAAGCCATAACTGCTGAGGCTGACGTACACCCAGATTTTTGGCTCAATGCATCAGCTACCACGTTCACCTTTCTTGGGTGATAGCTAATGGTGCAGTCGTAATCCTTTATCAACTCGAGCCATCTACGTTATATTATATTCAACTCCTTCTAGGTGAAGAAGTACTTGAGACTCTTATGGTCAATAAAGATCTCGCACCTTACCCTATAAAGGTAGTGTCGTCATATCTTCAACGCAAACACAACTGCTGCCAGCTCCAAGTCATGTGTAGGATAGTTCTTTTCGTACTCTTTCAACTGACGAGACGCCTACACAATGACTTTCCCCTGCTACATTATAACACAACCAAATCCATTTTGCGATGTGTCACTGTAAATTACAAATCCACCCTCACCTGATGAAAGGGTCAACACTGGGGTAGTGACTAGAGGCTGCTTCAACTCCTGGAAGCTCTGCTCACATTCGTCGGTCTAGTCAAACTTCACATTGTTCCTTGTGAGTTGTGTCAAAGACCCTGATAATCTGGAGAACCCCTTGATAAATCGGCGGTAGTGTCCGGCAAGACCTAGAAAACTTCTGACTTCCTACATGTTTTTCGGCCTTACCCAATTAACTACAACCTCTACTTTGCTCGGGTCCACTGAAATCCCCTCCTTGGATACCACATGACCCAGAAATGCAACCTGCTCTAGCTAGAATTCACATTTCTTAAGTTTAACAAATAACTTCTTTTCCCTGAGCACTTGAAGTACTAGTCTTAGATGAGTTTCATGCTTCTCAGGGCTCCTCTAATAGACCAAAATATCATCTATGAACACAATAACAACTGGTCTAAGTACTTGTGGAATACCCTGTTCATCAGATCCATAAATACTGTTAGAGCATTCGTCAACCTGAACGGCATATCCAAGAACTCGAAATGGTCGTACCGAGTCTGAAAAGTAGTCTTCGATACATCATCTGATCTAACCTTTACCTGATGATATCTAGATCGCAGATCAATTTTAAAGAAAATTTGCGTACCCTAAAGCTGATTGAACAAGTCGTCAATTCGGAGTAATGGATACTTGTTCTTCACTGTTACTTTATTAATCTCCCAGTAGTCGATGCACATCCTTATTGACCCATCTTTTTTTTTTCACAAACAACATCGGTGGACCCCAAGGCAATACAATCGATTTGATAAACCCCTTGTCTAGAAGCTTCTGTCGTTGCTTATTTAACTCCTTTAATTCAGCTGGTGCCATTCTGTATGGGGGCTTTAAAGATTGGTGTTGTCCCTAGGATCAGATCAATTGCAAATTCTACTTCACGATTAGGAGGCAACCCCGGTAAATCTTTCGGAAAAAACATCAGAGAACTCCTTTATCACTCTAATATCTTCGAACTTGAGCTCCTCCTTCGGCGCTTCCTTCGCAATTACAAGGTAACCCTGGCATCCCCCCAAAAGTAACCTCTTCGCCTGAATAGCAGAAAGGATCTGTGGTGCCGAACACACACACGACCCAATGACTCACTCAAAAAATGAGCAACTCGGAAGCTATCCCAAGTATAGGAGTTATGTCGTGTAATATTAAGCCCAAGAGCTAGATCGTCTCCTCAGGGAATGCGTTTTAATCTCAATTTCACGTTCTCCCAATCGAAAATAAAAATATACTGAGCTCAGTTCAGATTCGGGGTTTTTCAGAATTTTGGAGACTTAAACAAAAACTTAAATTAAAGTCCTAAAACTAGCATGCTTCAATTTAAAGAGCAAAAATGGAAACCCTAACCTACTCAAGGAAATATCGGAGCACGCACTAATTAAAGATTGCAACTTTGGACATGGAATTAAAACACGCAATGGAAACTTAATCAAACACTCACGCACACAATAAAAACCAAACCTTTAACTAGATAAAACTTCGAACCAAAATTAAACTATTAACGATGAAGACAAAACACGATAAAAATTAAACAATTAAAACTTTACCAAACTAATTAAATAAATCAAATATTAATTAAATCTATGGAAAAATTCAACTAAGAGAATATTAAATAAACAATCAAAGTTCAACAATAATAAAACACCCTAACTAATGTTCAAAATCCAAAATTTCACTAGTTAATTAATAATAAGTAATGATAGAGAGAAGATGAGAGAGAGAGAGAGAGAGAGAGAGAGAGAGAGAGAGAGAGAGAGAGAGAGAGAGAGAGAGAGAGTTGTAGGGGCTGTGTAGCAGGGTGTTCTCGAGTGGAGCTGCTCATGGAGTTGCAGAGGAGTGGCCTGGGGTGTCTGCTGCAGTAGTTGAAGGCTGTATTTGCAGAGGACTCGAGGGGAACTGGATGTTGTCACAGCTGTGTAGAGGGCTCCTGCTGTGATGGAAGTTCTCAGCTGAAATTGCTGCTGAACAGGGAGGTTCCGCGGCTGGCTAATCGCTGCTGCAGCGCTCGGGGTGCTGGGGTAGAAGCTATGAGTTCTGGCTGTGCGTGGGTGTTGAAGGAGGAGCTTGTGGACAAGAGGAAGGGCAGAAGGGGAGAAAAGAACTGAGAAGCAGAGAGTGAGAGAGGGAAAACAGGGGAAGAGAACTGAGAGAATGAACAAGAGAGAGGACAGAGAAAAGCTAAGGGAAAGAGAAGGGACAGGAGAAGAGAAGAAGAAGAAGAAGAAGAAGAAGAAGAGGAGGAGAGGAGAGCCCTCACGGGGCTGCCTACGCAGGGGGAGGAAGAGAAGGTAATTTAAAGGATAGGGGGGGAAGCCCTAGACCCAGATCCAGCCAAGATGAATCTGACCCGGCCCGTTTGAAAGGACTTGAAATATTATATTTTTTTCATTTTTTTTTATTCTCTGTTCATAAAAAATCTGACTCTTCTAGAGCCCGTTTCTCACAAAACTAAAAACACAAAAGTTGTAGATAATCCTTTCCTCTTTCTCTAGAAATTTGAATCGTCTCGATCAGAGATTGAACGGAAAAGTTATGTACAAAATACGAACAGGTGTCGATTTTAGTTTCTCAGACTTTTCCTGCAACAAAAAATTACCAAAACTTCATAAATAATGCAATAAAATTCAAGAATGATGATTTTGGCACTTTATTAAAATATTGGACAATTTTGGACATTTAATTAAAAATATAAACCGTAAAGCCCGAGTTAAGATGCCCAATTACGCAGTTTTGACGCGTAATCACACCCCCCAACTAACGTTTTGCTAGTCTCTAGCAAATGACGTGAATGAATTTCAGGGCAGTATCTACAACTACATACTCTGGTGATCATGAAATCAATACACATGCAACACAAGCATACCATTTCACATACGAAAATACTACTGAATTTCACACAGGCTTGATCATATTTAGTACACACAACTCCAAAGCACGACACTTATGCAAGTTTCATCGTTTATATGTCATTTAAGAGCAATATACTCACATGAAGTTAATCAGAGGCACATTCAGAGTTAATGCAATCATATAAGTTCGAGTATAAACAAGTAAACTCTCGAGGTGTGTGTGATGTGTGTGACTCAGTACACCTAGGACGCCAGTGGACACCTATAGAATGGTCGCTTTGACTCGGCCTAAGTGGTATACCCTCAAGAACACCCAAAGAAAATGGGTTCACTCATCATATGTGAGGAGGAGTGTCGCGATCAAACATCCCACATATTAAAAGGAACAAAGCTAAGTATATGGAGTGGACTAGTCTGGAAAGGATGTAGCCTATCTATGAGGTGTCGGGTCCTTTACCCTAGCATCTTCTCACCTACTCGCCATATCCAACCAAGACCACCCTAGATCAACTTACTCATAAACTTGTCGTGAATACATCTGAGGCATTAATCGGTTGAAGAATCTTCATACGTGGAAAATATGTGTCGTATCCTTGTGATATGTATTTGGACCAGCATTGACATTTCATTTCATGCACATGTGTATTGCTTATTCTTTATTTTGCTCATTCTTCATTTTCTGTCTTTTCTTGATCAATTAGGACTCATAACACTTCTTTTGTAATCTTCATACCATCAATGGGAAATGAGCTCGAATAGGAGTTCATGAATTAAGTCTATCTCTAGGGGTGGCTCAGCATTCACATTTTGAGTAGGCTACAAGACCTAGGTTTCTATCTCCCTACTAGGTGTCACCTCTAGGCTAGCAAATCAAAAACAAAGACTAGTGTACAAAAGAATCATCCAGAAAAAGAGAATTGAGTTCTATGAGCTCTAATTTGATATTAACGCTCAAAAGGATGATAAATAACTTAAGGATATCTCACAAGGTGTCATAGTCGCCACGGGTGTTCTCTCAGTGCTCACAAGGAACCCTAAGTGCAATGAATCACGTAAATGTATTTATTTAGCCTCGTGAGATGCATGTAGATACAAGAAATTATATAGCCAAATTAACACCAGTGTACTACCAATCGATTCTTCATGGAGTCATAAGATCATATAAAGAGAAACTACACATGATTGACTCAAGTGTGTAATTCGTAAGTTATGCGCAAGTATGTGAAAGGTATACACAGTGTTAAGCATGACATAGTGCAATGTAATTCCTCAGTGTTTCTCCTTTCTTTTTTTTTTCTTTCTTTTTTTTTATCTTTATGATTTTTTTTTTATTTTTTTTTATTTTTTTTGTTTTTTGTTTTAAATTAAAAACTCGGTACATGTACGTGCACAGTGTTACATGCAAATGCTCATCCCCCCCCAACTAAAGTGGAACATTTTCCTCAATGTGAAAGCATAAGGGAATAGAAAAGATTGTGCACGCGAAAAGTAAGGCGTACCTGAGTGGCGAAGTAATGGAAAAGAAAAACCGAACTACGAGATAGACCTGAAAATTAACTAAAAATAAAATAAAATAAAATAAAGGACAAGAATAAAAATAAAAATATCACAATTGTCTGGCGGAGGCTCTGGAGGAATTTCGTCTGGTGGTCGCAGGTCTATAAATTGCACCAGCGGTTCTCCAAATTTCAGCCGCCACAGTGGATCTGTTTTCATACCTGCACGAAAATCAGCCTCAAATGAATTAATGCGTGTCAAAATATCAAACAATACGTGCGCAGGTTGACCCTCGTGTGTGGACAAGAAAGGGTCTTTATTCAACATCGTGTCCAGGAAATGTGCTTCTTTACGAACTAATGTGTGATGGGAAGTTATTGGAGCAATTACTTGTAGTTCTTCAGAAGCATTAACATTAAAGGTTTTACCTGGTTCTTTGAAAATTATATGCTCACCAGACTAGTCACCCTCTTTATCGGGTGTACATATCATCATACCACTGCAAGAGTCTACCTCCACATTAGGCTCCTTAACATCTGATTCAGGCGGGAGTGACGGTTTCACAGTTTCTGAGCTCGGAGTATGAGGTACCACAGGTTGGTACTCCGTATGACTATCAATCTCCTCATCAATTAACTGCTCCTCTTCTGGCCCCGTTTCCTCTAATTTTTCTTTGAGCTCTTCTAGTTCATCCGTGACTTCTATTGCTGGGACAATTGGTTGTCCGACGATTAGCATCTCAGGTTAGGGAAATTCTTTCTCGCTTCTCGAAGTGGTGGTGGTCTCTGCTGTCTCAAGAGAAACATCGTGTATTTTTTGGTGTGGCTGCTGGTACTCTTGAGGATAAGGCTGAGGTTCCGCGAGCAATTCTTCGTTTTCTAAGATGTCCAACTGTATGCTTATCGCATTAATGGTATCCCACAATTCATTATTATGATCGACTTGAGTTTGCATAAATTGTTGGAGCATGTTCGCCATCTGTGTTATTCTATCCTCAAAAAGGTCTGACGACGTACAGCTCGGAGGGATCTGTTGTGGCTGATATTGAGACGGAGGGTTGTTTGGGCAGTTTGGTGGCTCGTATACATCTCCACCACCGATTGTGCTGATAGGGTGTGCAGTTATGGGTGCCTGAGTGTATCGTGTGTTGCACTGTGGGACATTGTCAATTAAGTAATCAAAGAATGATAATACTTGATCTGGATCCTCGCTAACGGGTTCTCCATTGCACATGGTCTGGACAAAATACTTGCAATCAGGGGTAAGAGCAGTATAAAAATAATCAGCTAACCTCCATGAGTCAAACCTGTGATGTGGGCAAGTACTTAGCAGATCCTTGAATCGCTTCCAACAAGCCCCAAATGTCTCATCATCCTGCTGCACATAATTAAGAATCTGTTCCTGCAAAAATTGAGTTTTTTGTGAGGGACAAAACTCTTGCAGAAATTCACGCTCCATATCAGTCCAATTAGTGATAGAGTAAGGTCTCATAGAATGAAACCAAATCAGTGCCCTATCCTGCAAAGTAGCAAGAAATAAATTCAGTCTAGTAGATTCGTCAACTCTAGCATGAGAGAAAAACATGTTGCAGATTAACTCAAACTCTGCTAGGTGCTAATAAGGGCACTCAGATTCCATCCCGTAGAACTCGGGTAGCAATGATGTCCTCCAGTGCTGCATCATGAAATTAAGCTCGTCATAAGGCAAAACAGTGGAAGAGGATGTAGTAGCATATTCAAGCTGCAAAAAGTCCATTATCGTGCGCGGTGCAGGTGCAGCCATTTTTCAAAACTCAATTTTTTTTTCTGTTTTTGTTTTCTATTTTTTTTATTTTTCATAAAACTAACAAAAATGACGGGAAAAATGCAAATTTGAGACTAAGACCGACATTCCCCGGCAACGGCGCCAAAAACTTGACTTACTCGAAAAATAAGTAGCTCGGAAGCTATCCCAAGTATAGGAGTTATATCGTGTAATATTAAGTCCAAGGGTTAGATCGTCTCCTCAGAGAATGCATTTTAATCTCAATTTCACGTTCTCCCAATCGAAAATAAAAATGTACTGAACTCAGTTCAGATTCAGGGTTTTTTAGAATTTTGGAGACTTAAACAAAAACTTAAATTAAAGTCCTAAAACTAGTATGCTTCAATTTAAAGAGCAAAAATGGAAATCCTAACCTACTCAAGGAAACATCGGAGCACGCACTAATTAAAGATTGCAACTTTGGACATGGAATTAAAACACACAATGGAAACTTAATCAAACACTCACGCACACAATAAAAACCAAACCTTTAACTAGATAAAACTTTGAACCAAAATTAAACTATTAATGATGAAGACAAAACACGATAAAAATTAAATAATTAAAACTTTACCAAACTAATTAAATAAATCAAATATTAATTAAATCTATGGAAAAATTCAACTAAGAGAATATTAAATAAACAATCAAAGTTCAACAATAATAAAACACCCTAACTAATGTTCAAAATCCAAAATTTCACTAGTTAATTAATAATAAGTAATGATAGAGAGAAGATGAGAGAGAGAGAGAGAGAGAGAGAGAGAGAGTTGTAGGGGCTGTGTAGCAGGGTGTTCTCGCGTGGAGCTGCTCATGGAGTTGCAGAGGAGTGGCCCGGGGTGTCTGCTGCAGTAGTTGAAGGCTGTATTTGCAGAGGACTCGAGGGGAACTGGATGTTGTCACGGCTATGTAGAGGGCTCCTGCTATGATGGAAGTTCTCGGCTGAAATTGCTGCTGAACAAGGAGGTTTCGCGGCTGGCTAGTCACTGCTGCAGCGCTAGGGGTGCTGGGGCAAAAGCTATGAGTTCTGGCTGTGCGTGGGTGTTGAAGGAGGAGCTTGTGGACAAGAGGAAGGGCAGAAGGGGAGAAAAGAACTGAGAAGCAGAGAGTGAGAGAGGGAAAACAGGGGAAGAGAACTGAGAGAATGAACAAGAGAGAGGACAGAGAAAAGCTAAGGGAAAGAGAAGGGACAGGAGAAGAGAAGAAGAAGAAGAAGAAGAAGAAGAAGAAGAAGAAGAAGAAGAAGAAGAAGAAGAAGAGGAGGAGAGGAGGGCCCTCACGGGGCTGCCTGCGCAGGGGGAGAAAGAGAAGGGAATTTAAAGGATAGGGGGGGAAGCCCTAGACCCGGATCCAGCCAAGATGAATCTGACTCGGCTCGTTTGAAAGGACTTGAATTATTATATTTTTTTCGTTTTTTTTTCATTCTCTATTCATAACAAATTTGACTCTTTTGGAGCCCGTTTCTCACAAAACTCAAAACACAAAAGTTGTAGATAATTTTTTCCTCTTTCTTTAGAAATTTGAATCGTCTCAATCAGAGTTCGGAAAGAAAAGTTATGCATGAAATACGAATAGGTGTCGGTTTTGGTTTCTGAGATTTTTCTTGCAACAAAAAATTACCAAAATTTCATAAATAGTGTAATAAAGTTTAAGAATGATGATTTTGGCACTTTATTAAAATATTGGATAATTTTGGACATTTAATTAAAAATATAAACCGTAAAGCTCGGGTTAAGATGCCCAATTACGCAATTTTGACGCGTAATCACCCAACAAATAAAAACCCCTGCTTCCTAGGAGGTCTGAATACCACCTCCTTCTTGTGACACTCAATCCTCACATAGCTGGATGCTAACTAGTCCATGCCCAGAATAATTTCAAAACCATACATATCAAGGACTATTAAACTAGCAGGCAACACTCTCCCCTGAATCTCTACTGGATAATCCTTGTTCACCTTACTACATATTAAAACTGACCCTGTCAGTGTGCCCACTACTAACTCAGTCTCTAACAGTTGAGCTTCTAACCCACATAATTTGACAAATCCCCGAGACTCAAACAAGTGGGTTGCACCTGAATCAAATAATACAATGACATTATCTAACAGTATGTAAATAGGATATAATCGGACTTAAAATTTCACATTTAACATAATTGATGCTAATATGGAATAATGGAATTGATATAATATATAGGTTCTAATTTAATAATTCATATCCCAATTCTATCACAAAATCATTAAGGTGAAAACCTCCATCCTAACATTCACTTCACACACATACTCACTCATCCTAACATTTCAACCTAAATTTTCTGAGTTCTAGTCCCTCAACCTAGAAACAAAACCATCGATGGATTTCCATGGTTTTATGAAACTCGCGACTGATTCAGAAAATCACAGAAGTCTGTCAATAGATTTCTGCCTCCAAGCTTCCAGACTAAAACTAATCTTAACCTACCCAATCCTATCCCTATCTTATCTCAACCTATAATCTGGTAATTATCAATCCTCAAAGTCTGCAGAACCTAACAAACCTAGTCTTTGATACCACCTGTAATGACCCTGACTCACCACGTGAGCCTGGAGTGCTACTTTAGTGACGTCAGTGTACCCGATACCTTGTTCATCAAATATAAAACACATATACGTAGTAGAAATAAAATACAAAATCCTCAAATTACATTACCAGAGTTCTAACTATCTTTATCAACAAATATATCCATTTTCACATAATTATAACACATAAAATTCCACAAAAAATAAACTCTCTATCCATACACACTACCTACATAAATTTTCCCCACTAGCCCAGCTCCTTTAGCCTACTAGACCCGATCTCTGGGATTTCCTGAAAAGATAGTTTGAAAAATATGGATGAGACATAACTCAGTAAAGGAAAGACTAAGTTAATGTCAGTGTGTGGCCAATATGCATTTAGTGTACAGAAAAATACCAGTTCACTAAATAAATAAACACATTTATGAAATCATTCTTATTTTACACTCATGCGCACAATTAGCCGAGGATAGGGAAGATTACTCGCCCATACAAGTAGCTTCCCTCTGCTCTAATACCATTATTGCTATTAGGGCACTCACCTCTCACAGCAAGCCCTTGAAATTATCTTATTAATTATTCTTATTCACATAAATTAACATATATGCATATAAGACACTCCCTGTGACAAACACGCCTTTTACTTCCCCCATGGCACGGATTGTGCGGCACAAAGGTTGGACTAGTGTCCTGAGGGATCCACCCAGACAATAGTCATCTGTACTCTCCGCTAACATTCTCTGCAGGTATACGCAACTCCAACTGCTGGTCTAATTGCCCTCACCCAGGGGGTGCATTCACCTTACGTAGGCAAATCGGATAAGGCCACCCTACACCTCTCAACACAGGTGTGGGCACACACGGCCACATAACAAATCTCTAGCAACGGTATCGTGCTCACAATACACTCGTCCATAGGGTTCCTAAAGCATATCACGCAATTTAGATAATAGAAATCACTAGTTAAAACGTTAATTCACATATACTTCCTGTTATTCCAAAAACTTGGCCCTCCGGCACAAAATACAATCCGACATATTGTCATCAATTAAAACTCGGCCCTTGGCCGTCAAATAATAGTCATATCCCTTGGCTAATCAAACAATACCTGGCCACTGGCCGTTAGTTCAAACTCCTACATTTCATAAACAGTTCCAGTATTTTCACAAACATTTCCAGTATTTCTCACACAATTCAGTATTTCAAAATCTCAAATTCAGATATACAATAATCCATACAAATTAAATCATATGTCACACTATTTTCCACATATTAATATATCCATATAAACAAATAGGTTTTCCACTGTTCATTTTATTCAAAAATACCATACCATATATCTTAAGTTTGTAAAATCCATTTCGAACGGTTGGTTTTCAAAATAATATTTAAATTCACAAATAAATAAATAAATAAATATATTTATATAAACATAAAAATTAAATTGATTCAAATTTTATAAAATTACTGACTTAACTTAATTCCTGAAAAAGCCCGCTAACACCACAGCCTACGTCCCACGGCGTTCAAAATCCCTGAAAACTCTGAAATTAAAATTTTACCACATTACTCATCACAATCTGTAGGGTAACTTTTCCTAAAATTCCCCTAGGCTCTGAAGATCCTAAATAGCCTAATAAAGTCTAAATTATTAAACTTATCCCCAATTCAGGATTGATACTCCGGAACTCTAATTCGAAAAACCCACTCCTGTTAGATCGTAGAGAATCTCCCCACGAATCTCCTGACAATTTCCATTCGTTAATTGGGTTTATAGTTTAAGAGAAATTGAGATAAGTTTGAGAATTGACCTTACCCCAAGAGATATGTTTACACCGCTCCCACGACAGATCCGCTCAAGTAGAAGTGTCGGTAGCGGCGAGCAGAGTCCAACGATATTTTTGAATTTCTGATCGACCGAATATCGGAGACGAGAATGAGGAGAGTGGGAGAGAGGAGACGAGGGAGAGACGAGAGAGTTTGGCATAGGAGGGGGGTACGTAGTTTCTACAAGAAATCTCATTTCCTGAAGGTAAAGATCCTTCTAGATCTTTCTTTCTTCTTTATCTTTTATATATATATATATATATTATCATTATAATATTATATTATTATATTATATTATTTAATTAATAATAATAATAAATTATTTATTTATTTTAAAAAAACAAATTTTATTTTTAATTTTAATTAATTTTTTTAGTAATACTTTTTTATTTTTTTATTTTTTTTAGGATCACTACAACTGTGCGCTCAACAAGGTGAAAGTGCACAACAAGTATCCTATTTCGTCGGTTGCTGATCTGTTGGATCAGTTAAGTCATTCCAAGTACAACTCTAAACTTGATTTAAGGCCAGACTACTATCAAATGAGAATTGCTGATGGGGATAAGTCAAAGACTACTTGTGTCACGTGGTATGGAGCGTATGAATTTTTGGTAATGTAATTTGGGTTGATGAATGCACTTGCAACATTTTATACCTTGATGAACCAAGTATTTCGTGAGTACCTCAACACGTTTGTTGTGGTGTATTTGGATGATATTGTTGTCTATAGTTCCACTCTCCTCTGCATGCCTGACTATGACTTCATCCTCGTTTAATTTAGTAAACTTGACACGTTGCATATTAGTTAATATATCAATACATCTTACCTAGTACTAAATGGTCTAGCCTTACCTATCTCTTTCTCTTTTTAGCCTTGATTGATCAATCCCTTTTTTTTCTTTCTACCTGTGATTCACACTCTCCTTTTCTCCTTTCCTTCTACGAATTTTTATAATTTTTACTATTTTTTTACTCTAACCTTTATTCCACAAGGTATTTCTTATATACTAAAGTATTTATCCCAACACCATTAATTAGAACTATTTGTTCTAACGATCTCATTCCTATTCATTATTACATTCATTTCATTAACTATCTCATAGGCCAGACACTGCATTATCAAAAGATGTTTTAGTTAAGGGGTAATCAAAAGGATAAATGTGAAGCAATATTTGGTCCATAAATGAAATTACATTCAAATTGAAAGAAGATTTCCAAAATTCAATTATCGTATATTTGGACATACCTTGGATTTGGAGTGTATTGAATTTAAATAAGATGTAATACAAAATTTGTATCGAAATTTGTTCAAATTCACTTAAATCTAAATTTAAGGATTGAAATTCATGCTCCCAAACACTACCTTAAGAAAAAAAAAAAAGTTTAGTGAAATATTGTTGTTCTTGGAACTCCATTATGGTCAATGGGTTTCTTTTTTTTTACTAATAATATTTAGTTTGGAGAAATATGTTGGTTTTGAGAAATACTTTTGGGAAGGAAAATGCTATTTTTTAAAGCAATTTTTAAAAGGGCAAAAAATGATAATATTTTCTATATTTTCATTTTTTTTTCATTATAAAAAGTAAAAGGAAATTCGCAAAACTTCTACAAAATAATGTGTATTTATTTCATCATGTCTATCAAAATTTTATGTAAATTTTCTTTAATGTCATGCTTGGATTTTTATGAAACTTCTACATAAAATTTATTTTAATTAGAACCTTGTAAGTTTTTAAGCATAAAAAAACTAACAATGCACCGATATTTGAAATTTGGATCAGGGATGAAAAAAAAAAAAGAGAAGATGATAGTCATTTCTTTAATGATTTTTTTTTAAATGTTTTTATTTTGATCATTTTTTTATTTATTATTTTATCATTTTTCGAACTAACAATAACTTTATAACACTTTTTACTTTAATTTTAACTCATTAGATTTAACAATAAGAAAGAAAGAAAAATGATAGTTGTTTTTTTAATGACATGAAAAGAAAGGAAAGAAAGATATTTTCTTTTCCACATGATATACATAAGTAAAGAGAAATTGAAATAAAAAAAAGAGAGTTATTTATTTCGATCTCTTCAAAAATTGAAGAGAAAAGAAACAATCCAATATTATTTTACTAAATTAATCTCTTATTTTTAAAAACTTAATTTGTGAGGTATTTTGTATTTTATGAAAGTAATTTTTGGAGAGATTTAAAACGAAGGTAACTTTCTCTTTCTATTTTTCCTTTCTTTTTGTTTTCTATTTCAAATATAATCTAAGCAGGTAATTTGTTGAGCAATAGTATTTTTTTTCTCCTTTTCTTTTCTGTGCGAATCACTGAATCCAAACAGAGTCTAAATTTGTGTCTTTAGACAGAAGGAAAGGTGCTGGGGGGCACTGGCCATGAACAAGAACACAGAGAAATGATACGGTGGGAAACAACGTACAAATTTCAGTTCAATAATCCAGATCTCAGAATCCTCATTACAATTCAAAAGATTGAAAAGAAACAACAAACGCTGTGGTAGCAAACGCATGGCGCCTTCGAATTCATCACCGTTTCGTCGTCTCTTTCTCCTTCTCACGGCTACGTTTCTGGTCTCAGAATTTTCATTTCATGCCCTTGGGTACGAAAGGTGAGAAACATAGCCCCGCGCGCACACGCGCACACACACACACACACACACACACACACAGAGTAACGAACGCACGAACCGGATCTGATGTATTGATGTTCGATTTGTGATGTGGTTGCACAGAAGCGGCGAAAGAGGAAGAGCATACGGCGTTTTTGGGCGGCGAGCGCTGCTGAGTTTTAAGGAAACTCCTAGGGGAAGCAACGTTACTTTTGAGTGCTCACCTTCAGGTCCTTGCGTTTCTTGTCTCTACTCCGAAAAGGTATGCTAATTTCATTTTCTTTTTGTATAAATTTAGAGAATTTATCGTGTTGGATCAATAGCACGTCATTTTGATAAATTTTTGCTTCTATTGTATACTAATTAGTACATGTGGTGCTTTTAACTGATTTAATTTCGAAGAAATTGGGATTTGATGGTCTAAACTCTAACGCATGATTGAACGTTATAATTATAGTTATTTGATAGTAAAAGAAAGGAATTCAATAATAGAGTAGAAGGAATTAATTATATTATTATTGTTGTTGTTATTGTTCTGCAATCTGCGATATCCTTATAATAGTTTTTTAGGCAACGCCCCCCTCCCCCTAATGTTATATGGAATGAAAAATGTTGATGGGGGTCAGGGAAATGAGTGGAGCGCAAGGCCACAGGCCCACAGGCTAGTGTATAGTTCCAGAACTGAGATGTTGATTGTTGTAAACTCTTATTTTATGTTGGTTTGCGGAATGGAATGGAGCAGGAAAAGAATGGAATGAAAATTTGGATGGAGGGTATAACGAAATAGAGATATATTCCATTCCATTCCACTCAATTCTATTACATTCCAACATACCAAAGGTAGTTAATTATGCTCATGAGATGGTAAAAAAAATGTTGCTTCTAAAAAGAATAGAATAAATTAGATTACCTAGATTTTCATCATGAAGAGGTGAACTGATTTTATATGGAATGCTGAGCTTTAAGGAGATTCAGGAAAACTGATGAAAAGCAACAGTTCTGTTTTCTGCTGGATACCCTTTCTATCTTAACCCTCACTGAACGCAGTGACTCGTCTTAATGGCTTGCGATATCTCCTCAATAAACTATTATATTATGTGTTGAAATGACACGTGATACGGTGGGCTGGTTCTTCTTCAACGGACATACAACCCTTTAACCAGTGTATTACTCTTGAATTCTGTTTCTTGATCCTAATTAATTGAGATAACTAATCATGTAGGCTTGTGGCATACAACATGCAAATTAAAATAATAAAGCTAACCACTCTCTTTGTGGTTGTAAATTGTCTTGCTTTGCAACCCAGAATGTGCAAGTGATGTTTCATCGCCATTGATTTGCATGACATTTCCATAGTTGTAACTTTATGCTAAATATAGAGTTGCTACTCTCTCTCTCTCTTTCTAAAAGAAGACTTAAATCTATTTTTTTCTCTTGATGCCTTGGGAGATTTGGTCTTGCAGTTGTAGGTTTATGATTTGTAAGATAGAAGTGCATATGGTCATAAACTTTGAGAATGTTTGTTTGTTGACATCTTTATGATTTGCTAATGGCATGTTTTACTAGAAATTTCATGATGCAGAACTCTTTTTTTTTTTTTTCTTCTAAATATTCTATTGCCTTGGCACATTTAACGTAAGTATCTTCAAAATTTGAGACTCACAACGAATTCCTGTCTTTGTTTATTTTAAAAAATATTTTTGATTTCACATCAAATTATTATTATTGTTATTATTCAATATTTCTGTAATTGTAAGCAATACTTACATATGGTAAATAAATATTCATAATAATAAATTTATAATTAGATAAGGTTTTGGTCTGCCCAAGATGGATTTCTTGAATAATTTGTTTCCAATTTAGATTTCAATCTAATTTTTTGAGGGAGACGGTTTGGTTTTATTCATGAGGTTTTACACTGGTAAGTTGCCATATACTCCTTAAGTCTTTGGTAGATGATCATTCATTAATTATTACCCAACTCAAAACATTTTTTTTTTTTTGCAATTATAATTAACAAATCTTATATGCCACACAATTTGTGGGAAGAGGAAACCACGATTGGTTGAAGCTGTTAAAATTTGCTCAGAATTTATTGTTTACTGTACATTCAGTGCTTGCTTTGTTGTAAAGATGAGTTTTCACATTCTATTTCCAATTTTTCAAAAAAAAAAAAAAAAAAAGCCTTATTTCTAGTTTTCCAACAACTATATTGAGAACTTGGAAAGCAATACACAGATGTTTGTCAAGTTTGCTATACAAATATTGGAAAATTGAAAAACAAGATGACATTTTTGTGATTCTGTAAAAAACTGAATGAAAAATGAGAACTATTTTCCACAGCTAAAGAGGCCCTCAGCTTGAGTTCTCTTTAACTTGGTGTTTTGACTGATGATCCATGTTTTTATCTTTAACTTGGCTTAGGACACACTGGTGCATTCCTGCTGAAAATCACTCATATAATCATCTGGTTTGAGTGTCGTAATCTGCATAACTGGATGTTAGCTCTCAAACTGACAGACATCTTATGGACATTTTTGCCTTCATATTTATATTTATCCTACATATGTTCTTGTCTTAAAAAAAATAAAAATTGCATTGAATGAGGGCACCATGTAAGATTTCCAATGTTTTTACTCTGCTAGCATTTTTCGTACAAGTGGAACTCACTTGCACCCAAGTTTTGTGTACCAAATTCTCCTACAAATGGTTCCTACTTGCATGCAAAAGGTTACAGTGCTATGAGATTGATGCGTTGTAAATTCTATGTCCCCATCCTGTGCAAGTTCTGCTAATTGTTTTATTAGATTTTAAATAAATCAACATTTCTTCACTCACTTGTTACTCTTGTGAATAGCTACGCATGTTGGAGAAGTGCATAGAGTTAAAGTAGGTTGGGTAAAATGGAGAAGTGCTTCAAGCGTGCTTTGTGATCATAGAATACTCTTAAAATTAGAACGATTATAAGACCAGCTATGTTATATGACTCACTTAAAAAATGAGCAGCGCGGAAGTTATCTTAAGTATAGGAGTTATGTCGTATAATACTTAGCCCAAGGGCTAGATCGTCTCCTTAAGGAATGCGTTTTAATCTCAAATTTTACGTTCGTCCAATCGAAAACAAAACGGTACTGAACTCAGTTCAGATTTAGGATTTCAAGATTGTTCAATTTCACTTTTGACGAATTAAATGACACGTAATTTAAAGTCCTAAAACTAACATGCATTGAACTAAAGAACACTAATGGAACCCTAATCTACTCAAGGAAACATCGAAGCACGCATTAATTAAATATGGTAACCTAGAAATCAAATTCAATTACACACTAAAAACCAAACTTTTAATCACATCACAATTTTGAACCAGAATGCAAACACATAAAAAATCTAAGCTTGAACGATAACGGAAAAAAAAAAATGCGAACTTTGGTAAAACCGATCCTAACTAAACTGAGCTTCAATCAAAAATTAAATTTTAAAAAGAGAAAGACAACTAATTTAATTTCTAAAAAACAAAAAAAAACAGTTTTTTTTTTTTTTTTGAAGCTAAACCGAACCTAACTAAATAAATTAAATAACTTGAAACATTAAATTAATCTACGGAAAAAATTTAACTGAAAGAGAATAAATAAACAATTAAACTTCAATAATAATAAAACACCCTAAATAATATTCGAAATCTAAAAATTCTAATAAACTCAAATAAAAAGTTAACAATATTCAACTGATTAATTAGTAATAATAAAAGAAAGAGAAAAGATAAAAAGAGAGAGAGAGAGAGAGAGAGAGAGAGAGAGAGAGAGAGAGAGAGAGAGAGAGAAGCTGCTGCCATGGGGAGGCCGCTGGAGATGTTCTGGCCAAGATAACTGCTGCAGGGGTACACACTGCTGTGGCTTGGGGGGCTCGGGCTGGCACTGTGATGCTGCAGATACCGAGTGGCGTGGCTGGTGTGATGGTGGCAGAGGCACAGCTGGTGCTTCACGGGGAGCTGCTGAAAGCTTCAATGGAGTCCAGGTGTGTGGTCTGCGGGTGAGCTGCAGGGAGCAACAGAGGAAAGGGACAAGAACAGGGAGGAACAAGGGAGAGGGCCTGAGAAATGGAGAATGAGAAGGGAGAAGAGAGGGAAGGAACGGGGGATAGAGAAGAGAGGAGTTTAGGGAAGGAGAAGAGAAGGAGAGTAAAAGAGTAAAAGAGAGTAAAGGAAAAGGGAAGAAGAGTGGTGCACAGGGCACGGCTAGGAAAGAGGAAAAGAGAAGAATAAATAGAGATTGGCGAAGAAAGCCCTAGAACTTGGCAACTGGATCCGCACAGCTTGATCCGACCCGTTTGGAAAGAGTTGAACCGGCCTGCATGGCCGGGTCACATCAACAACCCACTTATTATTTTTTTTTTCCTTATTTTTTTGTTTTTCATTTTTTGTTCTCTGTTCACCAGCAAATTTGACCTTCTTGGAGCCCATTTCGCTCGAAACTCAAAACACGAAAGCTGTAGATAATCCTTTCCTTTTTCTCCTGAAATTTGAATCGTGTCGATCGGAGCTCGGACGGAAAAGTTATGCGCGAATTACGAATAGATGTTGGTTTTGATTTCCGGGAATTTTTTTGCGACAAAAAATTATCAAAATTTCATAAATTGTTCAATAAGACACATAAATCATAAATAAGGCACTTTGTTAAAATATTGGATGTAATTAGACATTTACTTAAAAATAGAAGTCATAATACCCGGATTAAGATGCTTAATTACGCAATTTTAGCACGTAATTACACCACCCAACTAACGTTTTGCTAGTCTCTAGCAAATGACGTGAATGAATTTCAGGGTAGTGCCCAAAATTACGAAGTCCAGTGAACATGAAATTAATGCACATGCGACACAGTCATACCATTTCACATACAAGAATATAACTAAATTTCACACAGGCTCGTTCATATTCGATACACACAACTCCGAAGCACGTCACTCATGTAAGTTTCATCGTTTATATGTCATTTAAGAATAGTATACTCACATGAAGTTAACCAGCGGCACAATTAAGAGTTAATGTAATCATATAAGTCCGAGTATAAACAGGTAAACTCTTGAGGTGTGTGTGATGTGTGTGACTTAGTACACCTAGGATACCAGTGGACACCTAAAGAACAGTCGCTTAGATTTGGCCTAACTGCTATACCCTAAAAAATACTCAAAAAGAAAGAAATGGGTTCACTCGTCATATGTGAGGAGGAGTGTCGCGATCAAACATCCCACATATTAAAAGGAACAAACTCTAAGTATATGGATTGGACTAGTCTGGAAAGGATCTAGCCTATCTATGAGGTGTCGGGTCATTCACCCTAACATTTTCTCACCTACTTGCCATATCCAACCGAGACCACCCTAGATCAACTTATTCACAAACTTGTCGTGAATACATCTGAGGCATTAACCGGTTGAAGAATCTTCATATGTGGAAGACATGTGTCGTGTCCTTGACTTTTTGTGATATTTATGTGGAGTCGGCATTAGCATTTCATTTCATGCGCATGTGTATTGCATATTATTTCTTCTGCTCATTCTTTATTTTCTGTCTTTTCTTCATCAAATAGGACAATCTTAACACTTCTTTTGTAATCTTCAAACAATCAATGGGAATTGAGCTCAAATAATGGTTTATGAACTAAGTCTATCTCTAGGAGTGACTCAACCTTCATATCTTGAGTAGGTTACAAGACTTAGGTTTCTATCTCCTCACCAGGTGTCACCTCTAGGTTAGCAAATCAAAAATAGAGACTAGCGTACAAAGAATCATCCAAGAAAAAGAGATTTGAGTTCCATGAACTCTGATTTGATAACGCACTCAAAAGGACGATAAATAGCTCAAGGATATCTCACAAGGTGTCATAGTCACCACGGGTGTTCTTTCAATGCTCACAGGAAACCTTAAGTGCAATGAATCACGTGAATGTGTTTATTCAATCTCGTGAGATGTCGTGTAAATACAAAAAATTATATCGCCAGATTAACACGAATGTACTACCAATCGTTTCTTCACGGAGTCATAAAATCATATAAAGAGAAACTACGCATGATTGACTCAAGTGTGTAATTCGTAAGTTATACGCAAGTATGTGAAGGGTATGAGTCAGTGTTAAGCACGACATGATGCAGTGTAATTCCTCAGTGCTCCTCTTTTCTTTCTCTCTTTCTTTTTGATTTTTTTTTATTTTTGATTTTATATATATATATATAAAACCCGGTACGTGTACGTGCATAGTGTCACATGTGAATGCTCACCCCCCAACTAAAGTCGAACATTGTCCTCAATGGAAAGCATAGGGAAAGTAGAAAAGACTGTACACGGGAAAAGTAAGGCGTACCTGAGTGGCGGGGTAATGGAAAAGAAAAACTGAACTACGAGAAAATGGACCTGAAAATTAACTAAAAATAAAATAAGATAAAATAAAAGGAAAAGAGGGAAAAGAAAAACATCACAATTGTCTGGCGGAGGCTTGGGAGGAATTTCGTCTGGTGGCCGCAGGTATATAAATTGCACTGGCGGGTCTTCAAATTTGAGCCGCCACAGTGGATCAGTTTTCATACCTGCAAGAAAATTAGCCTCAAATGAATGAATATGCGTCAATATACCAAACAATACATGTGCAGGTCGACCCTCGTGTGTTGACAAGAAAGGGTCTTTATTCAACATCGTGTCCAGGAAATTTGCTTCTCTACGAACTAACGTGTGATGGGGAGTTATTGGAGCGAGTTACCTGTAGTTCTTCAGAAGCATTAACATTAAAGGTTTTACCCGGTTCCTTGAAAATTAGATTCTCACCAGACTGGTCACCCTCTGTATCGGATGTACAAATCATCTTACCACTACAAGGGTCTATTTCCACACTGGGTTCCGTTACATTTTATTCAGTCGGGAGTGACGGTTCCACGGGTTCTGAATTATGAGTATGAGGTACCACAGGTTGGTACTCCGTATGAGTGTCAGTGTCCTCATCAAATAACTGCTCCGCTTTTGGGGCCGCTTCTTCTAATGTTTCTTTGAATTCATCTATTTCAGCCGCAACTTCCGGAGCATCTCAGGTTGGGGAACTTCTTTCTCGCTTCTCAAAGTGATGGCGGCCTTTGCTGCCTCAAAGAGAATATCGTACATTTGTTGTTGTGGTTGCTGGTACTCTTGGGGAGGCCGCCTCAAAGAGAATATCGTACATTTGTTGTTGTGGTTGCTGGTACTCTTGGGGACTAGGCTGAGGGTCCACGGGCAATTCCTCTCCTTCTAAGATGTCCAACTGCCTGCTCATCGCATTGATGGTATCCCGCAATTCATTTAAGTCCTGAGTACGCTGAGTGTACTGATTGATCTGAGTTTGCATGGGCTGCTAGAGCATATTTGTCATTTGTGTCATGCTATCCTCAAAAAGTTCTGACGGCGTACAGCTCTAGGAGATCTGTTGTGGTTGATATTGAGGCGGAGGATCATCTGGATAATATGTTGGCTCATATGCTTCTCTACCACTAATTGTGCTGATAGGGTGTGCAGTCATGGGTGCTTGAGTGTATCGTGTGTTCCACTGTGGAACATTTTCAGCTAGGTAATCGAAGAACGATAATACTTGATCTGGATCCTTGCTGAAAAGTTCTCCATTGTACATGGTCTGGACAAAATACTTGCAATCAGGGGTAAGAGCAGTATAAAAATAATCAGCTATCCTCCATAAGTTAAACCCGTGATGTGGACAAGTGCTTAGCAGATCCTTAAATCGCTCCCAACAAGCCCGAAATGTCTCGTCATCCTGTTGCACAAAATTAAGAATCTGTTCCTACAAAAATTGAGTTTTTTGTGAGGGACAAAACGCATGTAGAAATTCACGCTCCATATCAGCCCAATTAGTGATAGAGTGAGGTCTCAAAGAATTAAATCACATTTGCGCTCTATCCTTCAAAGAGCCAAGAAATAAATGTAGTCTAGCAGATTCATCAGTTCTAACACGAGAGAAAAAAATATTGCAAGTCAACTCGAACTCTGACAAGTGCCGATAAGGGCACTCAGATTTCGTTCCGTAGAACTGAGGTAACAATGACTTCCTCCCGCGCTATCTCATGAAATCAAGTTCTTCATTAGGCAAAGTGAAAGAGGATGTAGTGGCGTATTTAGCTGCAAAAAGTCCATTATCGTGCGCGGTGCAGGTGCAGCCATATTTATGTGTTTATTATTATTTTTTTCAAAACTCAATTTTTTTATTTTTTATTTTTTTTTGTTTTCTTTTTTATTTTTTTCTTTTTCATAAACCAAATTAAAGTGATGGGAAAAACGCTAATTTGAGACTAAAACCAACATTCCCCGGCAACGGCGCCAAAAACTTGACTCACTCAAAAAATGAGCAATTCGGAAGTTATCCCAAGTATAAGAGTTACGTCGTGTAATACTCAGCCCAATGGCTAGATCGTCTATCCAGGGAATGCATTTTAATCTCAAATTTTACGTTTGTCCAATCGAAAACAAAACGGTACTGAACTCAGTTCAGATTTGGGATTTCAAGATTGTTCAATTTCACTTTTGACAAATTAAATGACACGTAATTTAAAGTCCTAAAACTAACATGCATTGAACTAAAGAACACTAATGGAAACCCTAATCTACTCAAGGAAACATCGAAGCACGCATTAATTAAAGATGGTAACCTAGAAATCAAATTCAATCACACACTAAAAACCAAACTTTTAATCACATCACAATTTTGAACCAAAATGCAAACACATCAAAAATCTAAGCTTGAACGATAACGGAAAAAAAAATACGAACTTTGGTAAAACTGATCCTAACTAAACTGAGCTTCAATCAAAAATTAAATTTTAAAAAGAGAAAGACAACTAATTTAATTTCTAGAAAACCAAAAAAACAGTTTTTTTTTTTCTTTCTTTTTTGAAGCTAAACCGAACCTAACTAAATAAATTAAATAACTTGGAACATTAAACTAATCTACGGAAAAAATTTAACTGAAAGAGAATAAATAAACAATTAAACTTCAATAATAATAAAACACCCTAAATAATATTCGAAATCTAAAAATTCCAATAAACTCAAATAAAAAGTTAACAATATTCAACTGATTAATTAGTAATAATAAAAGAAAGAGAAAAGATAAAAAGAGAGAGAGAGAGAGAGAGAGAAGCTGCTGCCATGGGGAGGCCGCTGGAGATGTTCTGGCCGAGATAACTGCTGCAGGGGTACGCACTGCTGTGGCTTGGGGGGCTCGGGCTGGCACTGTGATGCTGCAGATACCGAGTGGCGTGACTGGTGTGATGGTGGCAGAGGCACAGCTGATGCTTCACGGGGAGCTGCTGAAAGCTTCGATGGAGTCTGGGTGTGTGGTCTGCGGGTGAGTTGCAGGGAGCAGCAGAGGAAAGGGACAAGAACAGGGAGGAACAAGGGAGAGGGCCTGAGAAATGGAGAATGAGAAGGGAGAAGAGAGGGAAGGAACAGGGGATAGAGAAGAGAGGAGTTTAGGGAAGGAGAAGAGAAGGAGAGTAAAAGAGAGTAAAGGAAAAGGGAAAAAGAGTGGTGCGCAGGGCACGGCTTGGAAAGAGGAAAAGAGAAGAATAAATAGAGATTAGGGAAGAAAGCCCTAGAACCTGGCAACTAGATCCGCACAGCTTGACCCGACCCGTTTGGAAAGAGTTGCTGGCCGGGTCACATCAACAACCCACTTATTATATTTTTTTTTTCCTTTTTTATTTTTCATTTTTGTTCTCTGTTCACCGCCAAATTTGTCCTTCTTGGAGCCCGTTTCGCGTGAAACTCAAAACACGAAAGTTGTAGATAATCATTTCCTCTTTCTCCAGAAATTTCAATCGTCTCGATCGAAACTCGGACGGAAAAGTTATGCACGAATTACGAATAGATGCTGGTTTTGATTCTCGGGAATTTTTCTGCGACAAAAAATTACTAAAAATTCATAAATTGTTCAATAAAACACATAAATCATAAATAAGGCACTTTGTTAAAATATTGGATGTAATTAGACATTTAATTAAAAATAGAAGTCATAATGCCCGAATTAAGATGCTTAATTGCGCAGTTTTAGCACGTAATCATTATATGGATGAGAATGTTGGGCAACTAAAAAACAACATATCCGAAAAGTAAAGTTGTTGGGATGAGAATGCTTAGATGGATGAATAGTATAACATTGAAAGATAAATTAAAAAATGAACATATTAGCAGTATGTTAGGCGTAACTCTTGTAGAAGATAAGATAAGGAAGGGACGACTTAAATGGTTTGGGCACTTGCAACGCAGGCCGCATAGCGCACCAGTGAGAAAGAGTGAGTTAGTTGTTGTGAGGGATAGTAGAAGGGGTAGGGGTAGACCTAAAATAATTTGGAATGAGACAGTGAGTAAGGATTTAATATCCTTGAATTTGTCAAAAGAAATTGTCCATGATTGCATAAATTGGCGAAAAATGAATCATGTAGCTGAACCCCACCTAGTGGGACTTAAGCTTGGTCTTGTTGTTGTTGTTGTTTATGTTGGACTGATAAACTACTGGTAGGAGCATAGGAGGTGAAACTGACTGAAACCATAGTAAGAAAACTCATGATTTCAGGCATAAATTATTACGTGTGTTTTAATAATCCCTGTATTAATTGCATGATGTCAGTATAACATCAGATTAGGATATCCTGTCTGTCTTGTCATTTTATGCATGCGCTTCTTGTTCTTACTTTTAGTGCCATATTTTTTCCTTGTAGAATGATGAAAAGTTCCGCTGTAGTGAAACTGGCTACCGTATCCCTTTGAAATGCATGGAAATCAAAGATGGTTCACAGCAAACAAACAGCAAAAAATCTCAGAATGGTCGATCTGTTCTGGAGAATCCTTATGACAAAGAAAAACCTATTGTGATCTTGCATGATGCAGAAGAACATGCTACCTCAAGATACAGAAATTTACAGGATGAATCATCCGCATTAGAGGGTGGTTCACAGGCTTACATTACTTATAGAAGCTGTATTCCAACAGAGAATGAAGAGAGATTATCTGTACTTGGGTTTGAGGTATGTTGATATCTCCATGGTAGGCCACTTTTATTGTGAAATCTATCTGCTATTTTTGTCATCTACTTGTTTGAGCCCAGCCTAAGCATGATGTGGCAGGCATGAACCAAGCCCTTTAAAACTGCAACTGCAAAATGAATTTCCAAGGACTCGGAAGAACTTCCAAACCCCAACTTAGCACCCCAACCATTGTCTTGCATGCCATATTTATTTTTTATTGCTTTGTGCCAAAGGGGATTCAACTCCAAGGAAACTGCCATAACCATTTAGCCAATAGGGCAGTGTTTTTAGATACCAAATTACCAAGACCCGACCCTTCATCTTCCTTTGACCTACCTACACACCACCTCCCAATTAACCAAATGTTCTCTCCTCTCCCCTACACCTGACCGCAGAAAAACTCCGCATAACCTTCTCAAACTTTTTAGCTACCCCTCCTGGAATCATAAAAAAGAGTTAAAAATACGGAGGAATATGAGAAAGCCTAGCTTGTTTGGTAGTAATTCTACCACCTGAAGAGGACAATGCTCCTTTCAACCATCCAACCGCTTCGCAGCCATGGTCATCACTGGATCTCAAAAATCTAAAAAGCGAGGCTTCCCTCGCAAGGGGACACCTAAATATGTTAAAGGCCACTCAAAAACATCACACCTAGCTAGGGAGGTCAGCTCCAAAATTCTCTTAGAACTAAGAATAACTGCCCAACATTCACTCTTTTCCAAACTAATTTTAAGACCAGAGACTCTAAATTCCGTAATAATGTGAGGATGCTAACAAATGAGTTAGCATTGTCACATTGAAAATAATGGTATCATCAATGAGCTGCAAATGAGACACTACTGCCACCTTTCTAGCCACCTTGATCCCCCTCACAACTCCCTTTATCAACAGCCTTATCTATCATTCTATTTAATACATCCACCTCAAGGACAAATAAAAATGGGGATGGAGGATCCCCTTGCCTAATCCTTCTAGATGATTTAAACCACTCTTTAGGCTGTCAGATTAATAATCACTAAAATTTATCAATAGATAAAACAACCCCTAATCCAACTCCTCCACCCAACTCAACCCCTTTCCACATAAGCACCCTATCCAAGAACTCTCTAATAATCCAGTAAGCATTCTGAAAATTTAATTTGAAACAGTGCCCTTTCTCTTTGTATGATGAACATACTTCACCACCTCATTTGCTACCAAAATAGCATCCAAAATCACCCCCCCCCCTCCCAACCCCTGTGGCAGAAAAAGAAAAACAACCAACCAAAGCAATTTAGTGCAAGAGAAATTGTATCACCAAGGACAGAGCTCAACCTATTAGCAAGAATTTATACACACTAGATACTACTAATATGTTGAAATGACCTATTTTTCTTAGGCGCTAAGATAATGCAGGTAGAATTAACCCCCTTCTCCAACTCTCCATTTCCATGAAACTCATAAAAAACCCTCACCACATCCCGACACTTCTGAAAAAAGTTATGTTAAACCCACCCAACCTTGGGTCTCTTTAAACAGTACAGCACTAACCTCCTCATCCTCAAAAGGGCTCCCCAACTTAGACATTTTTTTTTTTGCATTTGAAATTGTACTCCACTCCAATCCCTTGATAATTGGCTTTTCCAAATCTTCCTTAGCATACATATTTTCAAAAAGAAATCAATTGCCTCTTCTGCACGACTGCAATCATCCTAATACTAATGACTGACTGCCCAGTCCTCAATCCGTTTCTTATATAAAATTACACCTGATCTGCCCATCATCAACTTATGAAAGGGGGGGAACATAGAATTGTAATCCCCTCCCTTGCCCACTTTTTTTTTTTTCGCCTAACTCCTAACCTCCTTCAGAAGTACACACCACTTTAGTCCACTTAAGCTTCTTTATAAATCTAAAATGCTTCCACCCAACAACTATCACAGCTACTCCAGATCTCCTTTACTAAATTACAAAAGCCATGACGAACCATCCGTATTTTCATACCAGAAAGGCGTAGGACCCCATCTATACTTCCTACACTCCAAACACAAGAAAATGATCAGGAACAGGTCTAGCTAGAATCTATTGAGTGATATTCGGAAACCTCCCACTTATCACTAAAAAAAAAGCTATCCAGCCAATCACTAAAAAGAAAGCTATCCAGCCAAATAGCTAGTAGCTACTCTTTCCCCTTCTATTGACCAAGTAAATAACTCATTCTGCAAAGGAATACTTCTCAATCCATAATCCTAATGAATCTATTAAAAACTGTATGCTAGAAGAAAATCTCCCACCACCTTATTTAACAACGGGAATTACATTATAGTCACCCCCAATGACCCTTCTAGGATAATACAACCCATACACAGGCCCAAACTCCTCTGGGACCTATAGGTAAGTCTAGGAGGACAATAAACTGAAGCAAACCTCCATTGTCCCCTACTTTCAACCCCAGCAAGATTGACAAAGAGAGAAATCCCTAATAAAGTCCACCATAGTTGCCACCCGAGTGTCCTAAACCATTAACATACCTCCAATACCTCCAAGCTAGATCTCCCTAATAGTACTCCCCAGCCACATATTCGTAGTTTCTTGTTAGATAATGCATTTGGAAAATGCCGTAAACACATCAGTTCCCAAACCAAATTCCGTTTTTAACATTCTCCTAATCCTCTAACATTCCAACTCATTAACCTAATATTTTAACAATCTTACCCCCTTTACCTGATCATTTCCCACTCCCATAATTAATTGAACTAACTCATAAGACTTAGGCCAGACGTCCATTCTAAGCTCTTTCCCTAAAGGACTCACCAATTCAATCCCAATCTCCTCCAAGAGGGTTTGCAGATCCCTTGTCTCTCTCACCCTATAAAGAACAAATAGTTATATCTTCTCCCCCTTTAGACAACATGAATTATTTTTAAATTAGGCACATCACCTGGAATAAGAATTGTTGCTGCCAAAATTTGTTTGGGAAAATTTGGATCAATCACGACCTCGGTCACTTGCTTAGAATGAAAAAAAAAAAAAAAAAGCAGCTTAGAGAACTCAGGGTATACTCCGGGGGATTGCTCCAATGCCTAATTGAGGAATTTGGAAGGATTATGTGATTGCAACAGTAAATGAGTGAGAAAATGAGATGAGATGTCTTATCTTTCTTAGAGGTTCCTTTTTATAGGTATTTGGAATACCTCCCTATTGATTTCCCTACTGATGGATCGCAAGAGTTACGTTTTTGATATGTTATTAGGGAGTAAATATTGATGTGATAATCCTCTGCTTTAATTAATGGACGTTACCTCCTTTCCATTAATACCTTGATATCTTTTCATTTTTTGGTCTTACATAAGTTAATGCCGAGTTGAATGGCGGGATCTCTTTTAGGTTATATCAATTGCCCTCATACTCTTGAATCTTAAGAGTTACCTTTTCAACTTGAGAGTATATTGCATTTACTATAAGTCTTTTAATTATCAAGAGGTTTGGATTAAGTCATCAAATAAACATATTTGGGTCTCATGAGCGGTACTCATCAGATGGGTTAATACTTTGCAAATTAGTGCCTGTTTCTTACTGTCTCATGAGCAATGTTCATCAAGTGAGCATTTTTGGGCCTCATAAGCGGTACTCATCAGAAAAACCAATTTTTTTGTCGAACGTTACTCGTTTCTTGTTGTCTTATGAGAATGGACATTTTTGGGTCTCATGAGCAGCACTCATCAGATGGGTCAATACTTTGTCGAGTAGTGCATATTTCTTGTTGCCTCATAAACGGTGCTCATCAAATGAGAATTTTTGGGCCTCATGAGTGGTGCTCATCAAATGGGCCAATACTTTACCGAGAAATGCCCGTTTCTTGTTGACTCATGAGCGATACTCATCAAATGGACATTTTTGGGCCTTATAAGCAATTCTCATCAAATGGGTCAATGTTTTGCTGAGCAGTGTACATTTCTTGTTGCCTTATGAGTGGTGCTCATTAAATGGACATTTATGGGTCTCATAAGTGATGGCCATCAAATGGGTTAATACTTTGTCGAGCAATGCCCGTTTCTTGTCTTATGAGTGATGCTCATCAAATGGACATTTTTGGGCCTTATGGGCAGTGCTCATCAGAAGGGTCAATACTTTGCCGAGTAGTGTCCGTCTCTTGTTGCCTCATGAGTGGTGCTCATCATATAGGTATTTGACTTTACTGGGTAGAGGTATCTCCGCTTATCCCCATTTGAGGTTTCTCCTATTAAGAGTTGGCTACGAACTTCTTTCACCAGCATTTCTAATTTCTTGAGTTTTCCTTCATATTCCTAGAACTGATGCTTGTTAATGCCAACACTATTGGTTCCTTCTACTTTGTTTGTAAGATTTGAAATTTTCAAGGTTGTTTCATGTTGTACCACCACCTTGCCCTTATGTGTTATTTTTGCTTGAACAGCCCCTGGGCTATCTTTCACATGATCCTTTTTTCTGTTGTAAGATCATGCAAACATATTTTCCACTCTCCTTTGGAAGGTTAGAAATTAGTCTAAAGGCATAATTTGCAGCAAAGTGTCTAGTGGTGGGGAGTGAACCGACTGGGGCGATTAATCCCCAGCAATGAGTTTGGACTTGAAATTACGTGATGCAGCCATGATTGAGTTTTAAAAGGAAATCCTTTCAAGTTTCTCACAGAGCATCAATTATTGCTGCCAAAATTTATTCAGAAAAATTTGAATCAATCATGACTTTGATCATCTGTTAAGAATGAAAGAAAAATGGGTTGGAGGACCTAGGGTGTACCCTAAGGGATTGTTATGATGCCTAAGTCAAAGAATTTGGAAGGATTATGCGATTGCAACAGTAAATGAGTGAGCGAGAAAATGAGATGGGATGTCTTACTTTTTTTAGGGGGTCCTTTTTGTAGGCATTTGGGATACCTCCCTATTGATTTCTCTACTAATAGGTTGTAGGGGTTACATTTCAGATATGTTATTAGGGAGTAAAGATTGGTGTGATAACCTCTTGCATTAGTTAATGGATGTTACCTCTTTTTTATTAATTCCTCGATTTTAATTTATTTATTTTTTCATTTTTTGGTCTTATATAAGTTAATGCCAATTTAATGCCAGGATCTCTTTTAGGTTATATCAGGAATAATTCCTTTCACAAAGGCTTCGAAACCTCTTGAGCAATCTTGCAGAGGTCACTTGAGATTCACCCTATAATCTCAAAACTATCTCAAGAACCTGTAGAAGCAGAATCTGAGTCAACCAGAATGAAAGCCTAAGATCATTCCTCAACTTTAGCATTTTGGAGGCACTCAACTACATCATTTAGAAATTACGATAAACATTAACAATAAGCCTACGGATAACACCTCTAAGCCTGCGCCCCAGCTCAATTTTTTTTTAATCATTCCCTCAAGTTTGAATCCACCACCAGCAGGGCCCTGTGGATGGCTGGGACTTACTGTTCAGGCCAGGCAGTCTTCTCCTTGCCCATAGCACCTGCAAGTGCAAGTTTTGGCTAGATATGTGTCCCAGGGGCCTCACAATAAATGGAATAAAAATTTACTTTAAGAGTTGAGATTTTGTAATAAGAGAGGAACATCCCCAGGAGAGATTGCTAATAATTCTTTTGTATTCTTTTTTTAATTCTCTGTATTTTGTTACTGGCGAGGAAAATGAATTGGGACTAACAACTATATGTTGCTTTTACGATATTCTTGAGTGCATTAGTTTGCCTTGGGAACACCATCTCCTACATATTGTCACTCAACCACTTGCATGAACCTTTAGGCTGTTGGCAATCTCTTTAGCTTGGGCATTTTAGAGGCTCATTCTACTTTTTTTTGGCCTTTTAAATTAAATTCTGGTTTCTGACATGAATTTGGATTATATTTTTCTCAGGGTATTGTGTTGTTTTTGTTGCTTATCAGCGGTTCAGTTGTATACTTGAGAGGAAAACGGGCCACTGTGATGCCAGGAGTTGGAGCAGGGAGAGTCCAGATGACCTCCAGGTTTTAGCTATGTGGCCTCTGCTATTTCAAGGGTTCTCTTCCCCTCATTTTGTTACAAATTTCTAGGTTTCCTTTTTATGAAGCCAATTCTTTGTGTCGCTTGGACTTTCCAGCGAGGTTTTTTTATTTTTTTGGGGTAACTGTATTATTGCTGTTATGTGGAAAGGTAGAATGTATTCGAACCCACTGTATATTTTCTCTTTTGAAAGAAAATTTTTTGCGAACCAAAGGAATGACCTCCTGTATCAATCTTTGGCCATTTCTCTATTCTCTCCTACAGTGCAGCCTTTTCTTCTCAATGTATTCTCTCTGGTGATGGGTACCTTTTTTATTTGCTGGGCTGGTTATTACTATCTCAGGGTGCAGAAAAAAAGAATAGAAAATTCAATTCAGTAAGCTATTACGTGGAGCTTAAATTGAATTAATAATATAAATTCAAATTTAAAGCTCAAAAATTCATGTTCTCATCCTTCCGACTAGGCAACCCACCACTCAAGTGAAGCGGAGAGAATCCTTCAATTAGGCAATCCACCAGAGTGGCTTCACGATATGCAATGCTGCTTTACCGCCCTCACCCGCAGCTCTGGGACGGTAGCAGACTGCAGTCACTGCAGGCCTTCTTCACTTGTGCAGGAATTTTTATTTATCATTTGTAATTTTTTTTAAAGTAAATAGAAAAATGCTATCTTACACTTTAAAAGTTTAATATACATTTTAAGAAACTGAAAAAAGGAAAATGTAATACTTTTGTTACTATTTAAGAATAATTTTTTTAAAAAAAAAAGCTATTTTTGAGATGCCACAGCTATCTTCAAAGGATGATTTTTGGACCCCAAAAACAGGAGAATTGTGAATATTATAAAATTCGTAATTGTCCTTTCACTCCATCCCTGCGCTACCGCAACAGAAAAATGCTCAATATCTAAAACAAAAAAGGATTAAAGAATCCATATAGCAAACTAGCGGCGGCACATATGCACAAAGTGATGGAGTGGGGGAACTATAGCACTCTGGGAACTTGAAGTGGAGAGGCAGATACAAAAGATAATCTGGCATTAAATTATCGAACCATGTCATCTGGCAACCAACAATCTCCTCTTAGTACATTGCCTGCATTTTCATTTGCCATTTTGCAGTCTTGCGACAATGAGAAGCTGTTTTCCATCTCGAAAACTCTTACCTTAAATTGTAAAATTACAGAACAAGATATACCTGCTATCACCCTATCACTGCTTACTCTGGAAAAAAAAATTTAAAACAAAAATATACAAGACGAAAAACTCTGCTGCCTTAGTTTTCTTCAGCCTCGAAATCACATCACAGACAAGGCAGCAGTTGCCCCCCCCCCCCTTCCCTTCCCTCCCTCCCCAAAACGAAAGAATAATGTTGACAGAAACCTTCAAACAACAGAAACTCCCTTTCTCTCAGACACAACTAGCGATGATGGCAAATGAGGACTACACAGCCAATAGAAACAAGATTACAAAAAATAATCAGGAGTTTTGCGCGTGGTGTCAGGCTCAATCTGCCGTGGTGCTGGGTCAAATTGAAGAAAATTCTGATCCATATTCTCCCCAATCTCAAGTATAGCAGCCATATTCCCACAACGGTAACAGTAGTTTGGAGCACTAAATACCGTCACCACGTTCTTGTCCTAGAGAAAAAAAGTATACGACAACTTCAATATGTAAACAAATAAATAAATAAATATATGATTTAACCCTGTCCCCCGTGCCAACACCAATAAATAAATAAATAAATAAAGAACAAAAAAGAACAGGAGATCAACTTTTCTCGGGCTCACACCTGACACCAGTTATAACCTTCCATGACAAGCTGATGTGCTCTTGAAATAAGAGTGAGCCCATTTGTGTGGTTGAACTGAGCAGCTATATCCTGTCCAAAAGTATAGCCAGCTCCACGGGGAGATATTCCCCACCCACATCGATCATCTGGATCAGACCACAAAAGATCACACATAGGTCCTTCATGCGGAACCTACTTGCCCACAAATAAAAGACATCATTAGGCACAGAAAAACAGAAGTCCATAACAATGTAAACAAAAAATATACAAACAAACAAATACGTAATGAACAATTTAAAATATGAAACGCCCGAGGAACTGCAATTACTGGTCTTATGCATAAACAGAGATATTAGGGATGAGAAAAGCAGAGAGAAAAAATGAATTGAGCATACATTACCACATCTGAATTCACCACACAAGAAAAATAGAGTAAGGCCATTAAGTCTACTGCCCTCTAACAAAACTGAGCAAGGGCTGGACTTTATTTTAGATCACAAATTATAGAAGCAATAAATATTGTGATGGGTGTCCTTTCATTATCTCTAGTAGCATTTCATTCACCAGACATTACACCTCAATAAATAACTGACAAAAGAACATGTGCACAGCTCAAACATTGACATGCTAATGTCAAACAAGAAGCTAGAAACTGGATGGACTGATTTGCTCTTCAGAGGCCGGCTCCAAAGAAATAGAGCTAAAAGCTTGTTGGGTCCTAAGTTCAGATGTGTTCCATTTAACTAACTAAAGAGTTCGCTAGTGTGGGATCCTGTAAATTGGTACACCTTATGTATGGGTTTGTAATTTTTCTTATTTTGTTTTTCCTATAAATTAGAATATTATGATGCTGCATAAAAGAGGTTGGCTGCTTGAGTAGACTGTTTTTGCCAACCAAATCTCCATATCCCTTGCGTGCATCCTTCCTCTTTTCTTCCTTTGGGTGGCCATACCAGATCAGATGCTCCAAATCCCTGATTGGTCTTCAAGTTCAATACTCCAAAGGGCTAGAGTCATACCTGACTGTTACAGAGTAGGGGGCTACAGGCATTACAGCCCGTAACAGGCTGTTACAGATATGCCAATAGACTGGCTATGAGAGCTTAAAACAGTTCTAAACTATTTTTGCAATATTTTAAGAAAAAATAAAGCTTCTATATATGAAAACAAAATTTCTAAACCATATACTTAATATTTGCTATCAAAGTCATGAACAAACATCAAAATTAAGATTAAATCATTAAACATAAAAAATTGTCTCTTACATGGAAGACTAAAAATTATATTTTGAAAATTTTTATTCCATTGGTTAGAAATTATGTTTGTGACATGCATCTACACATTTCCCACTGCTTAAAAATCAGATTAAAGCTTTGATCTGAAGGCAGGTAATCTTTAGTCTATCATCCTTATTGCTCGTCTCTAGATTCAAATATTTACACATGTGATTATGCTATGAATTATGTGTAACAGCCATTATAGCCATTACGCAACAAATTTGGTGGTTTCTGAGACCATCACAGGGCAATTTCTCAGAGGTCCTCCAATTCACCACCATAACACCATTATGGGCTGTTCCCGTGTGCTGTAAATGACTAAAATAGCTTTTTAAGTTCTTTTGCAATTTTTCCTCTCTTATCTCTTTATTGAAGCTTAGAAACCCAATTCTAAGTTGGTTTCTTTTAGTCAGTAACTTTTTTATGAAAACTCATTTTTGGGTTTATTTTCCGTGACATTTAGTGTACATTTTTTTAATAACTACAATTCAAATAAACCCAACTTTTTCTCTCATTAAAACATATGTTCGTATTCTGAATTAATTTCAAATTTTTTTTGGGTTTTTCTTACACCTAATTTGGAGAAAAATATGTTCTATTGCTATGCATTGTGACATTCTATACAAAAATTCCACTAAATACTAAAAATTTACAAAAGATGGTGTTCTATATTTCTTCATATTTACAATTTCTTAGTTTAAACTTCACTTATAAGCAATAAAGTAGTGAAAGGTGGCAAAAATGCATGCATTTTCTAGTCAATAGCAACTAAAGCATCCAAGAAGACGTCCAATATTTGCAGTGTATGTTATATTTAAATTGATTAAAAATTAGTAAAATCATTTAAAGAATTAGTATGTAAGATTCCAATACTTGTAGTATATGTTATATTTAAATTGATTAAAATTTACTAAAAATATTTAAAGCATTGATATATAGGATTTGGGATCAAAACATGTTAATCAATATACAAACAAACAAAACAAACAAAAACCAAGCCTTAGTCCCACTAAGTGGGGTCGGCTATATGAATCCTTTTCCACCAATTTATGCGATCATGGATGTTAATCAATATGTTTTAACAAATTTGCTGATGCAAAAAATGAATTCATGGATGCAGTGCCCATTACCCATTACGCAACGTCCGCCATGGCCACAACCATTACAAAGTCCATTATCATTATAAAAAACCATGCTGGATGTGCTTCTTGTTTATTTTTTGTTATTTTTATGATTTATAAGTTAAAAGTACAACCATACTTAGAAGCAACAAAAAACAAATATAATGATTAACATGTTCAGTATCTGTTGCGTAAATGGATTAAAAAAACATTTAACGCATATTTAGTGTATAAGGTTACGTTTGGTTAGCAAAATGTCATTCTTAGCAACAGAATGGTCGTAGAATAAAAATTTGATAGCTTAAAAAGAAAAAAATGTAGTGATCATACAGCAAATGACAATGCAAAATTCTGTGCTAATCCATCAAACATGGAATAATAAGAATAGACAAAAAAGAAATTTTTTTGGTAAGCCATCAAATCTCAAAACTAACCTAAAAAATTTGGAGCAAACATGTGCATTTATAAGAACCTAACAAGTTTTCTAATACAACTTCATGAATGCAGTATCTATTAGCGTAACATCTGAATCAGCTGGGAAAAATGACAACTGAATGTTACCATCATGCAGTTTGCCACTGTCTTGTAAAATTATGCTCTAAATGTGAAAATAATTGTAAATTGTTTTAAAATGAATTATATTATTATAAAAATAAAAAAAAATCTAGAGAAGAAATTATGTTAAAAATACTTAAATTATGTAAGCCATTAAAACAACACAAACACAAAAATTGACCATAATCAACTCTTTGAGGGATCATGCATTTCAAGCACATGAATTTTTCCTGCTGGTCAATAAAATGTTAAGAGACAGTAAGAAAACAGTTGGATCAGTCTGCAAACTATCAGCTACAAAATTGTTAAAAGTTTAGATTCTTTAAAATGATATAATAAAGAGATAGGTTATGGATATAGAGATTTCTTTGCCATCCCATGTCAACAACAAAAAATACAAAAATTGTTACCAACACCAGCTTCTTAGAACATATATCAGATAAAAGTTCTTAAAAAAAAAAAAGGAAAACAATTTTTTTTTTTTAAAAAATGTAAGGAGACAAACATAACAGAATTTTTGTTTTCAAAACGGTTTCATGAACCAAAGTCATCATTTAAGAGCAAGAAGGCGTGATATTGTGAAAAAAAGCAACTATTGTTATGCCAGCAACTAAAGCATGAAATAGAACTAACAAAATTCTGAATGGTCACATATAACAAGCAATGCAAAATAACTGCAGGTCTACCATTGTAAATATACCTCTTGTATACGGTCCAAGGCTCGAATATTATCTAATGTATCCAAAGACGGTGAAAGTCCCCCATGCAAACAGAAAATCTAAGATAAAATGATTTAGTTGTCAGAAAAAGACATGGGAGTAATTACAAAAGGTAGAATGACACCAGCATGCACAACTCAAACCTGACTCTCGATGAGTGCTGTAAGCGGTAGATAATCAAAAAGATCGGTAAAATATTTCCAGACGTTAGCATTCCCATATTTTCTCAAGCATTCATCATAAAAACCATACCTGAAATTGGAAGGCAACAAACATTAAGAATAAAACTGGCAGCTGACTACAGAAGTCAAACTTTCATTGCAATATAATATTTATTAAGAATGAAGTTAGTTCCTAGTAACAAAACATAATATATATATTTTTTTAAAATGTAACGAAAGAATGATTATTAATATAAAAAAGAGAATAAAATGATCCCCATAATCTATGAAGTATGGAAAGAGGAACAAACATAAGCACTTGTCTTACAATTTCCCTAACATCCAGAAATATGGACACAATCATATGCGACTCTTTTTAGACATGCTGAATGTGTATGTACATTCATCTTTATTAATGTTGGGCTTTAGTGCCTATCAATTGTTTTCTCCCAAAAAAAGTTACCCCATGTTTGGATAACCTTTTGATTTAGAGTTGTATTGAATTTGGATAAAATATAATAAAAATTTGCATTGGAATTTGTTCAAATCCAAATCCAAGGTCTGAAATTCATGCATCCAAACACAACATTAGTGTTTTGAGTGTAAAAAGACTACAGAGATTAGACAGTAATTTAATGACAAACAACAAAGCCTCAAGTCTGATTAGTTGAGGCCCACTATTCACAATTTTTTTTTTTTCTGCCATTCTGCATAATATATGCCAATACCCTCCAAAAATTAAAGTGCTGTCAAGTCAAAATCTAATGCTAAAATATTTGGTTTCTACGAGCTTCCAGCAAATGATATAGAGCCATAGTAATTTGAATATGGATCGTGTCAACAAGTATCCAACATTTCATAGCATTTTCACTTTCTAATAAACCCAAGACTGCCTTGTGCCAAATTCTTGGTTGATGTTCAGTATACCATCATTAAGAAGAAGTTTGGACATTGCAAAGCATTTTCTCTTCTGATAATCTGAAGAAGGCTTAATAAAAACTATTCGGGATCAATCATGTTTCATTAATCAATTCAACAAAAACACACATTTTTTGTGAAGGGCATCATGATTTTTCTAGCTAATTTAGATAATGTGAGTTGTGGGCTTTGCAATATTACTGCATCCACTACAACTCAAAGCCCTATAAATCCCCCAGCCCCTACTTAATTTTGGCGGTAGCTTTTATTACACAAGCCAAACTATCCCAACCTTCTTACGGAACAAGTGCAAATTGCCCCTGCTTTCTTCTCTTAACATTCAACCATCTCAAATGATTGAGCTTAAATCTTGCGACCAACAGCTGTTTATAAACGAGGAAAAAGAAAAATCACCTAATCAACTCAAGATAACAAGGCAATGACCAACTGAAGATTCACACAAAAAAAAAAGAGGATTAGGATTATATGTAGTCACTTCCTACTTTTAAAACAACGCATGCAGTGATTTTAATCATACAAGCCAAAATACCCCAACCTTCTTCTTCTAATCTTCTCACAGGTGATGCTAACTGCAAATTCTCCATGCTTCCTTATCATTCAACCATCTCAAGTAAACTTGAGCTTAAACCTTGTACACAGTAGCCATTAAAACAAAGTGGAAAAATCAACCAAAAATTACAGGGCACAACCAACTGAAGAATCACACTTTGAAAAATTAAAAAAAACAAAAAATGCAGTCACTTCTTTATATATATATATATATATATATGTGCGTGTGTGTGCACATAAACTCTTGTAGCAAATAATCCCTACGCAATGGGTTGTCAAAATAAAGTTGCAAGGTAAGCTTTCCATTTAAAGCAGCATTTTTATCAGGATGAGTTGCAACTCAGCATTGGGACCGGCGTCCAGATAGATAGGTGGCCTAGTCTAGAAATTGTTTTAACTTTTAAGCCCTAAAACCAAATACATTTCATGATTACTCTATTCAGTCTGCAAGTGCCACGTGAATTTTCAACTGCACTAAATATTTTCGATTCTATTAAAAAACACTTCATGCATTCCCTGATTTTTTTTTTTGGGAGGGGGAGTGGGGGTGGACAATGTGGAGCTTTCATAAAAATCATGCTAAATATTTAAGATAAATTTCTAACAGCAGAATTTAACACGTTGTTGAGAGAATATGAAAGGAATTACACTTCAATTAAGATGGAGAACAAGCTGTCCTCAATCCATAATATTTGGAAATACTAAAAAATATCTATAATAAGAGCAATATTTTAATTGCAGTCCCATAAACTCAAATGCAAGAATTGTTTCCTAGGAGCATTTTTTTTATTTTCTAAAAATGTTTGCAAGGAACACTGTTGAGATTTGAGATTTAAATGCGTCATAACATACCCAAAATCAAAAAGTGAATGAGAAAAAAAATTCACTTGTCACTCCTAAAGTTTTGGCCAAGTGTCAATGTGCTCTCACTCAAGACTTTCAGTTGTTCTCAATACTCCCCCCCCCCCCCCCCCCGGGGGGGAGGGGCGGTGGAACAAAATTGAATCCATTTCATGTCCACTGTCCATCTCCAATGCTAGAATAAACAAATAACAATTTAGTTCTCAATTTACAAGATAAAAATAACTTCTTTTATCCAATATTTGACATTGATGGCATCTTATTATGAAAATTTGCAATAAATTTTACTAAAGTACCCCTTGGTCATGGGCTTCTAACTAAATGTTCAATTTGTCTCCTAATTGAAAAATAAAAGCAAATAAAGGACAAAGAAGTCAATCTGCTTCATAAACCAAGGACAAGTCTGCCCTATATGAATTAAAGACCTCAAATCAGTTAACTTCCATTGTGATAGATTTAGAGCTGATTGGAGGGAGAAGGAGCTCATCCACTCAGAACACTATGTCGTTTATGTGCAGCATCAGTGGAGTGCAGATTTTTAAGGTCAAATATGTCATCATACAGATTCCGTGTAAGCATGCACCGACCTATCTTTGACCAATCATGATCCATGTGGTAATAGCAAGCAATCTGCACAAAACTCTATTGGTTCCAGGCAATTGTATCAAGCCTAAGTGCATTGCAGAAGTTAGAAATACTGTCAGCTTCATTTTTTAATTTTTAATACCAGTAAAGTGAGAATTCAGTAAAGGGCACCAAAAGGTCCTACCAAAGTACGAGCAAAAAAAAAAAAAGGATAGATACAAAAAAGTGTGAAGTCATTTGAATGAAGAGGTATCCAAAAAATTACAGAATTGTTTTAAGAGTAGTGCTACACTTACCACCCAAACATCACAATTGTACTTACCCATTACTTTATATGATTTTACCATACACATAATATATATGCACAAACCAGTGGGTAAATAGAAGTGTGATATTTTGAGGCAAGTGTAGCATTTCTATTGTTTTGTGTATTCAACATATACAGTTCATTAAATCAGCTAGTACGAGTCGTAAAAAGTCATCTATCTTAGGGGGTAATACTGCTGCCTTCTTGAAAAGGAAACTATTAATTTCCAATATATTTGCTTTTTGCTCTTTTCACTATGTTACATATAAGACTTTGGGATAGAACCGATATTTTAGATTGAACTAATATGTACATTAAAATGTTCCAAGTCCAGCCATTAGCACACAAATTGAATACATAGTGCCACCAAAATGAGGCAAAAAAGCTTCTTAGGAATTTACACTACAGCCTCCCGCAATGGAAAATGACATGACGAACTCACAAGGCAAGGTCTATGAAATTTTTTCACATTAAAAGGACGAACAATTGCCACTTTTGTACAGCCCCTTAATTTAGTGGAAGAAAGAAAGGGTAGCTCAAGCTAGAAAAGGTCACAATCTGAATAACGAGATCATGTCACACAACAATCTAAACCAACTTTTGCCCCCAATAGGAAGGGCAAAAATTAACAAATCAATGATGCTAAGTCATTCATTAACCTCCAATGGAGAATAAGGACACTTGCAGGATTTTTAACCAGGAAGGATACACAATTCTAGTGCTCTGACAGTCTGACCAGTAAATGTTCTGTGTTCTAAGAGTATGATGAGCAGACATACAAAAAGTAAATGAATGAATATCTTACACTTGAGTTATTTGCCGACTTTCATGATTTCCCCTTAGAATAACAATTCTATCTCTATATCGGACCTTCAGGGCCACTAGGAGTGTGACAGTCTCCACAGAATAGTACCCACGATCTGCATCAGCACAAATAAGATGACAAATGCTAATGCATTTACAAATGAGTTCATAGATATGTAGAAAGATTAGAAGCCCATCTCATGGGCAATTCAAACCAAAAAGAAACCCAAATTAATATGAGATTCTTATCCAACTAACAACGACAAACCAATTAGTGAACAACATGCCTTCATTCATCTCACATGTCTGATAGAGCTCAAAGATATACATTACAAAAAAAATAAAAAAAAAATAAAAACTCAAAATAAAAGAAATCCCCCTATAATACATGCCAAATCATGGTAAAATTCACGTTATTCTACATTTTATCAACGCACATTCAACAAAAGGATCACCGTGGCATCTCAACCATCATGAACGACATCAAGCTCCCTGAGCTAACACGTTAATCAATTATGCAAGAGTTAAAAAAATAAATAAATAAACATCAACTTACCGACATAATCGCCCATGAATAGATAATTGGTGTCGGGAGCATTCCCTCCTATCCGAAACAGTTCGATGAGATCGTAGAACTGGCCATGGATATCGCCGCAGACCGTCACCGGGCACTTCACCGGCTGTACGTTCCATTCTTCGATGAGAATGGCCCTGGCGTGATCGCACAGGGTCTTCACCTCAGCCTCCGATAAAGGCTTGCATTCCATCAGATGTTCAATCTGACGGTCCAGATCCGCGTGCGAAGGCATTGTTTCTCCCTCAGATCTGCAGCGCCGTCCGATCAGATATCAGAGATCGAACGAAAATTCGCAGATAACCGATTTCTATGTACCGAAATTGCTAGGTTCAATCCAACCAATGAACCATCGGAAACGATGCGCGAAGTCTCGGAGTTAGGGTTCCAACGATCGACTCGATTTCGATCTCTCGATCATTCATTGAAACCCCGCGCCCTACCCCGATTCATCTCGATGAAAAGAGAATCTGTCTCTGTCTCTCTAGAAAGCGATCTCTGAAATGAAACTCAAATCCAAATGAAATGTGCTCTCTCTCTCTCTCTTCCTGTGGAATTCCCTGTCGTGTACATTGCAAGTAACGAAATTTCTCTGTCCGGTGGCAGCGCCGGGTCAAAATCGAAAAGCGAAGGACACGTGTCAAAGCGGCTGCTGTCTTTCGAGTTGGGGCACCTCATTTAAATTTTGGGTTAATTTTACTCGTCCCCTAAAGTACTCAATTAGTACTAATTTTAATGGTTTAGTGAATTTAATTTTGACTTATTCTTCAAATTTTGAGATTTTTTCTAGCCTCTCCCTTTAATTTAATATTTTAAAAAAATCTAAATATAATATAATATTTCATAAAATTATATAATATAATATATAATTTTAGAATTATATAATATTTTATTGACTTTAAAGTATATTATTTTAGAATTCAAAATTATCATACTTCATGGTACCAGAAAAGTTAACATCATGAGACACTATTTGAAAATTAATTTAAAATTATAATAGCCATTGTTTAATATTTTTATAACTTTAAGAAACATTTAAAATACTCTTAAAATTTTTACTTTTCTTGTGCTCAAGATTTTTTTTTTAAAAAAACTCAAATTTTAATTATTCTAAAGTCTTCTAATAGATTGTTTGATGTTGAAGTTTAATTACAACAAAATATATTTATTTTTTTGTTTCAACAATTTTTAAAAATACCATTTTTGTAGAAAAAAATATTTTAAAAATCTAATCCATATCGAGCTATTTGAACAATTCTTCTACTATGCCAAATGAAACCATATTAACTTTTATATAGAATAATAGTCTAGAAATGTATGAACTAATTCATTAGTAATTCGTGAACTAACTCGATATTAGGCTCATGAACTATTTCAATATTTATCAATTTAATTAGTTTAGTGAATTGATTCGTTTATTAGTTTGAAATGAGTTTCAGTCTAGTCGATTATGAACTTGAACTCAAGCTCAAGCTTTTGAGTTAGAATCGAGTTCGACTTATTTGTTAACTCGAGCCAACTTGAAATTTTTTTTTAAAGTTTAAGTCAAACTCGAGCCAACTTTGTACATCTTACTACCATCATTATTACAAAATGATTTTTATTTACCTTATATTATATCTTCAAAATTTGTTGATTTGTTGTGTCCAATTTATAATAATTTTTCAACAAAGACCACAGCAAAAGAAAAAAATTGAAATTGAAATTTCAATCATTAGAGAATGAGATGACGAGATATTTATTTACATCAGGTTAAAATATTAGAGGCTTCTCCTAATTGTTGGGTCGTGTTATAGCCGTAAAAATTTTTTTTTTTTAATTTTCAATTAAAAAATTCCTACTACCACAAACACAAAGTGTGATGATTTTGGGCCGTGGGCTATGGGCCATGGACGGGGTTCTGTGGGGACGGACCATAATTCACATGGATTTTGGGTGGGCCTATTCCAGACAGGGCTTAGGAACTAAACATGATTGGGCCCTATTTTATAAACTTCTGGTCCCTCTGCTTTTAGACACGCCTCCCTTAATTCTCAGTTTTACTTTTAGGGCAAAAGAACAGTAACTTCTCTTATCCCATACTTTAAAGCCATTGAATTTAAATAAAATATAATACAAAATTATATTAAAATTTATTTAAATTTACTCAAATCCAAATTTAAAGTTTAAAATTCATACTTCCAAAGGCAGTGTTAAATTTTTTCTAAAAAAAGACACAAATCATTATTGAAATTTTAAAAATTGCATAAACTTTTTTTTTTTTTCAAAATTTTTACATGTCTCCTCTCTATTTGATTTTTTTTTAGACACCTAAACCTCTTAAAACTTTTTTTTTTATTTTTTTACAGAATATAGAAAGAAGTTAGTGTTTTTTGAGTGAATCTTAGAGGAGATCTATGAAATTTTTTTGAAATTTCAAGAGAGGTTCTTGGAATTTTTTTGAAAATTGAAGAGAAAACTTAGAGAATATCATTATCTTACCTCAGGGAAGGTAAGTGTCTTTTACCCTTATTTTTATTTTATTTTTTTAATCTTATTTTATTTTTGTTATGTTCATCTATAACACCTCGACCCTCTAGGTGGACCCAGAGTGCTATTATACCTACATAACATGCATATATCTAGTACCAAATGTAACACCCCAATCTTTTAGGTGGTCCCGAAGTGCTACTATACCTACATAACATGCATATTTCTAATACCATACATATACTACCCGCCCTAATAAGGGAAATAAGGTGTTTCAAACTGAACTTCTCATTCATGCACAGCGGAAAACATAAACATTCATCATCTAATAAAACTTACTCGAGTTTCTAACTATTTCCTCACATATATCCATACATAACTAAAAACATAACCTGCTATTACAAACCCCAAAAAATGTCCTGGCCAAAGCCCAATACATATACAAGAACTTATATAAACTAACAAAAACAACTACACTCCAGAATATTCTAGAAGTTTAGGACCGGTTTCCTGTAGGACCTGAAATAATATTTGTATATTAGAGTGATACACTTTTCAGTAAGGTAGATCATATTATATCAGTGTGTGACAACATGAGTTTATTTTAGTAGAAAGCAATTAGACATTTATATCATTCACAAACCTATAATATAGAAGATAGATAGATAGATAGATAGATAGATAGATAGATATATAATCCCTGCATAAGATAATTCGACTCATTACAAGCAAGAGTCCCCGAGGTTGGGGTAGGGTACAGGCCCATACACTGTACAATCCCTTGGCTCGATACTCAAAGCTGTAACTTTTCCCATTTTATTTTTTAAGTCATGTATATGCATAATAAACTCATCTCAACTTTGAAACATCATAACTACACTATTTACTTCCCCCATGGCACGAGTTGTGCATTTCTAATGCTCTAATCTAGACCTGGGGTCACTAGGCTAGTCACGCTACTTTTTCTAGTCTAACTTCGCCCACACCACCCTGGTCCGTGATCAACTAGTGGCTCTTCTTACCAAGTCACTAGTTCGATACCCACACTCAAGAATAATGTGTGGTTGCATTGTACTGCATACTAGCAACGGTACTGTGCTTTCCTAGTAACAAGCTTTCTCAAGCGGTTCATATATCATATATACAATTTATATCGAAAGCACAGTAACATGTTTTCATTCATAAAACATTTAAGCAATTCCAGTATTTTTAACAATTCATTCATTCATTCATTCTTTCATTCATTGGTATAAACCAGCACACATAACTCTCGGTTTAACCTTGGTACATACATAACTCGGTATTTAACTGGCATCTCTTTTCTTCATTTTCTGATAACAATTTGGAACTCTAATTCCCGTATCTCATACATATATTTCTCATGTTCAGTATATTTCCATTTAACATCTCATGTCACACTCAATTGGTTTAAAAAGCAATAGTATAATAAATGGTTTAGAAAATATCATTTAAATCAAAAACAAAGGTTTCAAGCTGTAACGCCCCGAACCCGCCAAGTGGGGCCTGGAGGTCATGTGTTACATTCACCTGCTTCTAATACCATATACCACAATCATGCAGCGAAGTTATAACATATAACCTCAAATTTAAATACTAGAGTCTACCAGTATACATATATATACCCCATAAACAACTGTCATCACTTGTTTATATTACACACCAGTACTTAAAAGTATAAACTATACATAAGTTGTTTATACAAACTTTCTAAAATTACCCAAACCCTACCCTGCCAAAGCCCTAAGTTCAATCTCCTGATGGACCTGAAAACATGATCATCCACTAGGGTGAGACACATCTCAATAAGGAAGAACAAATCATAGCAGTGTGTGGCTGAGCGTTTAAATAATACAAAATATGTATGTTTATTTGCCATTCACCATTAATCGCAGCTAAGAAACACATCATTATTATCAACATTGATCTCTGATTTCATACTCACATCTAATATGCATAAATACTGGCTTCTGATTTCATACTCACATTCATAATTATTTTTAATAATAATGCCTGAGAATAAGGAAGATTACCCGCCCATACAAGTAGCTTCCCTCTGCTCTAATACTAATATCATGACACTCTCCTTACTCAGTAAGCTCTCGGGCTATGTATATAGACAAAGTCTCCAAGAATAGGGAAGATTACCCGCCCATACAAGTAGTTTCCCTCTACTCTAGCATCAAACCGAAAATACCAGGGCACTCGCCTTTCTTAACAAGCTCTTGGTAGAAAGTTTTACCTTGCTGTATATATATACATATAATTAAATTATTATGTCATTCATCTTACCAGATCACATTCCTAAGGATTGCTCTGATGAAGGAAGTGATGAGGTTCAGGAAGAATGGCAAGTTGAGCCCGAGGTATATAAGACCATTCGAGGTACTTGAGTGAGTGGGTCCAGTGGCTTACAGGATTGCACTACCCCAGCACTCTCTCGGATCCACGATGTGTTCCACATATCTATGTTGAGAAGGTACGTGCCGAATCCTTCATATGTGATTAGTTATGAATTGTTGAAGATTGGGGATGCTTTGGCATATGAGGAGATACCTGTTCAGATTTTGGACCAGAAGGTACAGTAGTTGCGTACCAAGGAGATATCGTTAGTGAAAGTGTTGTGGCAGAATCAAGCGGTTAAGGAAGCTTCTTGGGAATTAGAGATGGAAATATGCTGGAAATATCCACATTTGTTTTGAGGAATAAAGTTGCAAAGTCGGTTAGGTAGGTATGTAATGTTTCTATTAATTAGAGTAATGATGTGTGGTTAGTCTCTAGGAGAGGTTTGTGGTATTGTGAGCTCCCGATACAATGCATATGTAACCACGATATTCCTCTACCATAAGTGAGGATATGCAATATATTTGGGACGAGGCTGCTATGTGGGTGGTCGCTGGCTCTTCCTAGAGTCGGGTATGCATTTGGGTATATTGATGAATTAGAAAGTGAGAGATTGCAAATTTCGATGACGAAATTTTTGTAAGGAGGGGAGGTTCTAAGAACCCGACCTGAGAAATATGAATTAAATAAATAAGAAAAGGGGAAGGAATTTGAAAAAGGGAAAACAGCAGGGCTCATCGACGAGAATCCTTCTCTTGTCGACGAAGTTTCTTCTTTGGCTCGTTGGCGAAATTCAGAGGCTCGTCGACGAGATGATACTGAGAGATTTTTGAAACTTTGGAATCTCAGGTTCTTCGACGAGGCCAAGTCCGATATCGATGAACGCTCTTCTTTTGCTCGTCGATGAGAGGTCCAATTCATCGACAAGGCTGCTCGGGTCAAAGGTCTATAAGTTGAATTTTTGTTGCTTAAGCATTAAGAAAACTCAAATCATCTCTCTCTCTCTTTGTCTCTCTCTAGACTTAAATTGGACTCTCTCTCTCTAACATCTCGGGCCATCTATTACCCGAATCAACGATTCGACGTTACTACATGGATCAGGGGGAAAATCTCTATGATTATAGCGAATCAGATCTTCGTTTTGAGGATTTCTGAGTTTTATCCCGAAATCGAGGTAAGGGTCTAAATCCGTTTTTGGTTCGGTAGATTTGTGGTAAATAGAATTGTATTGAAGTTGTGTTCTTCAATTTTTAGGTTTTGGGAATCCCGTATCGCTGTTTTGGACCGTTTAGGTTCATGTTTCAGTTTTTGGAAAAAGGTAAGAGGACTTTGTTTATATCAGTTATTTTTGAAATCTGAATCAGTAAAACTATGGTTTACGATGATATGAATGTTTTGGTTACTTATTTGGGAAATTCCACTGGGTGAAATTATGAGATTTTCGGGTTTATGATTTTGGAAAAATTGGGGTTTCGGGTATCATCTCAGTTTCTGTTGGAAAATCGCATATTTGAATAAATTATAATATAGAGATGATCGTACCTTCATTTATGTTAAACTGTATTCTCAGATCAAATGTGATATAATTATTTATTTACCCAAATAAGTGTGGCATGAGTTTGTATATTTAAATGATTTGAGTTGTGAAACGTTGAAATGAGATATAGGAACAGGAGTTCCAAATTGTTCCAAGTTTTGTGAAAATGACGGGTCGAAATAATACTGTAGGTTGAGCTATTGATATCAGGTCGGATTTATATTGTAGGCTGAAATATTGATGTCGGGTCGAAATAATACTGTAGGCTGAGAGGTCTGGCTTTTTCTGAGAGTGTGAAATACCACTTATTATACCGGTTTATCACCGAAGGGTGTGAGTCACCATATTTGCGCCGATTCAACGCTGAGGGAGCTTATGCTATGCCAGGTTACCGAGGGCGTCATATAATGCGGCCGGCTTAGGCTGAAGAGTGTGATGACACTAGATAGATTGATTGTAACGCCCCGAACCCTTAAACCCGGGTTCAGCGTATTATACCTGATAAAAACCTGATAATCCTTAATCCATAATATACGCAGCGAAAAAACATAAATATAATCTCCATAAATAATACCATACTACCATAATACCACAATGTTGTAATACCAGAGTTTACTATCTCTATCTAAATTCCATATTAATCATCCAACACCTGCATTTCCATGGATACATACCTCTCCACACATTCCAGTATTTTCACAATCATTCCTTTCATAACTGACTTAAAACATAAAGACATAAAACATAAATATTTACATTTCCCCAAAGTATTATCAGTATATACCATTTCTTTTAATACTTCCCAAAAAGTCTAAAAACCCTCGAGCTCCCTAAGCTCGATCTCGAGGAAATCCTAAAAAAAAGAAATACATTTATATTCGGGTAAGACACATCTCAGTAAGGGAAGAAACAATATATTAAAACAGTGTGTGGCTAACATGAGTTTATATGACAACATAATATTTAACATTTGAAAATCATTAACACCATTTTTGAAATCATTCTATGATCCTAATCAAACATATGCAAAAGATTTAACCCATGAGATTACCTGAAGATAGGGGTGATTACCCGCCCATACAAGTAGCACCCCTTTACTCTGATACCTAGACAACCCAAAGGTCACGGCTCAAGCATACCAGAGCACTCATCTTACTCAGTAAGCCCTCAAGTGATAAATTGATCTCATACTCACACAATTCATAGAAAAGTTTACCAGTGAAGGCTCCCAAGAATAGGGAAATCTACCCGTCCATACAAGTAGTTTCTCTTTGCCTTAGCACGTTATTCAGCCTACTACTACACCTGATACAACCAGGGCACTTGCCTTTCTCAACAAGCCCTCGGGCAAAGAGTATGCCCCGCCCAATTACATCATGTTCTACGTACATAGGTACTTCTAATATCATAATACTTTATTCCTTTCCGTCATTATTCAATCATATACATATGCTCATGTTCATAGCTTAAGTATTGCATTTCATTCCACTTTAAGTGGCTCTTTCCCATTTTACATTGTTCACATTTCACATTTCATTCATTTCCATTTTCATTTCTTTTCATTTCATACCCAGCATCTTTCAACTGTTTTACTCAGCTTCTTTCAACTGTTTTACCCAACATTTTTCAGCTGTCATACATTTACCCAGCATCTTTAAACTGTTTTACCCAACATCTTTCAGCTGTCATACATATACCCAACATCTTTCAACTGTTTTACCCAGCATCTTTCAACTATTTTACCCAACATCTTTCAGCTGTTTACATGGTTGACACACACAAGCAACATAGTTCATATCATATTTTATTTTCAATGCATTACTTACTTAACCTATATCTCATACCTTTAACATATATTTGCACAGAATCTCATGCCACACAATTTAACAGTAAAAGTCATACATATTCCTGTAAAATAGGTCAACCCACATTTAATATTTAATTATTGAAAATACAATTTCCATTTCTTTCATAATTATCCAGAAAATTCTTTCCACTTTCTTCAGTTCATTTCCACAAATACATAACTAAATAAGTGGTCCTAGGCTCAGAAATCATAGTTTTACATGGTTGGCATTTTAATAATTCACACCAAAACATACATATAATATAACATAAATTATTACCTTTAATTTCATAAAATCTGATTTAATATATAATTTTCTCTTACCTGATTTCTTGAATTACGCCAACAGGGATCCTGAAAAATACCTGCGGTGCTCACCTGGACCCTGAATCAAAAATCCTAATTTCATTAAATTAATCCTAAATAAAATATTATTTTAATATTTTCTAAACTCATAAATTCTAAATAAATAAATATACTCTTAAATATAGTCAAATTACCAAATTTCTCAAATCTCACTCTCGCTTTGGAGTGGGGCCTAGAAAACCCCAATTGAAATTTTACTTATATCAAAATGACGATGATCACGACTAGGATCCCATGGTGGTGCCTGATCGTTGATTCAACAACAAATTTAACAAGAAATTGAGAAATTAAGGGAAAGTTGCCTTACCCCAGGAATGGTGCCTACGCCGCTCCCACGACAAAACCGTTCTAGTAGAAATGTCGGTGGCAGAACTAGGAATCCAACGGCAGCTTCTATTTCCTAATCGGTTGAATATTCGTCGAGAAATGAGAGGAGAGAGAGAGGCGGAGATGGACGATGAGAGAGAGTGCTCTATAAATTTTGCAGGAAGCTTTCTGGCTTCCTTATCCTTTTTTTTTTTCTTTTTCTTTTTTTTTTATTTTGCTTACTTTATGATATAAATTAAAACAATATCATATTATATTTTATATATATATATATATATGTTATCCTTATATATTCATACATATATATATATATATATATATACAACCACCATTTTATTTAGTTTAATTAATCCAATTTAATAATATTTAATTAACTAATTAATTAATTAATAATTACTTTTAATTTTTTTCCTACTATTTATTTTTATTTGTTTATTTAATACATTAATTTAATAATATTTAACTAATAAATTGATTAATAAATTTAATTTATTAATTAATTTATTAATTTTTTTCCCGAGTTATTACATTGATTGATGTGTTTTGAGAAATATACTAGAACTGTGTTTGTGAAATATTCTGGAATTGCTTGTGGAAATACTGGAATTGGGAAGTATTATGTTTTACTGTTGAAATAACACTCATGTGCCACACACTGATATAACCTGATTCGCCCTTATTGAGAAGTGTCTCACCCTAATTATACAAATGTGTTTCAGGTCCTTCAGATAGCCGAAACTAGCGTTCTAGCATTTCGGGAGTGTGGTTTTTGGATAGCGCTGCATAAGTACGTGTGTGAGTACTGAACTGTAGCCAGGGATTCATTTTGGGTTATGTAGATACCTGGGGTTTTGTTTTGGATTGTTGGTACTTAGACTCTGGTATGACATTATGAATGTAATAGGTTGAATTATTCCGCTGCGTATATTATGTATATGATTGTGTATAGGGTATCTGCGAGCCCTATGGGGTCGGACCCTCATTTGTGTAGTATCATGGATGGTTGTATGATACAGGGATAAGTTAGGTTACTAAATCACACCCTAGTGCCCATTTTGGGGTTCAGGGCGTGACATGGCTGATCGAAAAATAGAAAATACCGTTGGGTTCCATTCTCCGCCATCGTCAATTTAGCCAGAGTGGATTTTTTCGTAGGAGCGTTGTAGGCACCACTCCCGGGGTAAGGTAAACCCACTATTTCTCCTCAATTTCTCTCAAATCTTCAACCTAATTGACGATCAGAAGCTATTTCTAGGGCCTAGTGTTGATCCTCGTCAATTTAACCGGAGCGGATTTTTGAATTAGGCTTTCTAGGCACCATCCCAAGGTTAGGGTAAGATTTAGGAAATTAAGTAAATTTGATGATTTTGATAGTTTAATTATTTATTTGGAATTTATGGGCTTAGGAAATGTTAAAATAGTATTTTACCTGAGGTTGAGTTGATTAAATTAGGATTTATGAATTCAGGGTTTGTGTGAGCGTCGCAGGCATAGTATTGGGATCCTTGCAAGCGTAACTTCAAGAAACCAGATAAGGGGAATAGATTAAGCAAGTTGTTTTGTAAATTCTATCAGTAAAAATGGAAATTATATGTGTATGTATATGATTATCATGCAAGTTTTGAAAGTCAACTGTTTAAACTGAGGTTTTTGAGCCTAAGGTTGAGTTAATAGCTACTATTTTCGAAAATGAACCGATTAATAGATTCTCTGGATAATTTGACTAGTTGAAATGATTGATTCGAATTGTTTTACATTTTCTAAAAATTGGTCAAGGTGAGTAAGATTAATTATCTCTGTTTTGCTCATTAACGTTTATTTTGAGTATATGATAAATTATGGAGATAATTTAATCTATATTTTTAGTAAAGCAGATAATGAACATGGATTGACTTATTTATTTCAGTAATTTATATAAATATGTGTATTATTCAAATTGTGTGGCATGAGGAAAATGAAAATACTGTGTTGAGTTATGAAATATGTATAACATGTGGAAATGCTGAAATGTGTTGGGATTATACTATATTTGGAATTGTTTATTTAGAGTAGAATATTAATGTTAAATTGCAATGTATGGTTTGAGAACTCCGGTGGACCATAGTATGCACAATACCATTGCGAGAGTTATGGAGAGTTTAATGCAATCATACGTCTTAGAGAGAGTGTCGATATTGAATAGTCGATTGAGCTGTGAAGGGTAGTGTTCCCCCTAGAGTCTAGATCAGGGAAAACCAATCGAACTAGCACTGTAACGACTTGCTTAATTTCCATATATATTATTTTTTTCCATAATATAAATAAAACCACAATAACCAATTCAACAAATCATGATCAACCTGAACCCGTGGGTACCATGGATAAAACAGAAACACAATGCGGGAGCCTTAACAGTAAGAAACATAAAATCATAAATAACTCATAGTTCCATATACAATACCATCTATCACAATACCAAAGTTACTATATCCACTATATTTACATACATAAACCACCCAAAAGAGTCCTAGGGTCACTTCCCACAAAAATCCATCTGACCTTATCACAAAATAGATACCCTTCAGAGAGGGTAGATCAGCCGTAACTATCTCAGCGGAGCTTTATCCGCTCTCCTATCCAGGGCTCCTGAAATGTTTATGAAATTTTGGGTTGAGACACCTCTCAATAAGGGAAATAAACTAATACTAGTGTGTGGCAACATGAGTTTTCCGTATTATACATAAACCATACATAAACATATTTACTAAATTTTTATGACATATCTGGGAAAACATATATCATCATAGCATGACAGAACATACTGGATTTTCATAGCATAGTTCATCTCATATAATAATAATAATAAAAACAACCCTGGTAGGTTAGTTGGTTGTTGTTATGTATTACCCTCACATGACTGGGTTGTGTGGCCCGAAGGTAGGACTTGACAATGGTTGGCCGACCACTGCCAAGTCAAAAGTACAGTCTATAAGTCCGATGGTTCTGCTAGACCTGGTCCGCACACTAGGGGCGCTCACACTTCTTAAAACCACATCGACTATCCATCCTCACGCTACTCCGTACAGCAGCGTTAACACTCATGATGATCATGAACACATAGAAACGGTACCGTGCAAGTGTTAGCCTAAACCAAGCCAACCATATTCTGATAACATATAACCTATAATCAAACTGTGATACATGGATATTTCGTAATATTAATTGCCAAATCAATATCCTCACATCAATTTTTATATTTATATACATCATGAAAATCATCAGCCCGTACGCCAAAATTTCATATTTTAACATAATTCGACTCGTACGCTGACAAATCATATCCATAGCACGACCCGTACGCCAACAAAACATATCCATAGCACAGCCCGTACACTAGCAAAACATATCCATAGCATGGCTCATACGCTGGAAAAACATATCCATATCTTTATCATATTCTTAGAAAACAATATTCCATTATAAATTATACTCATGCCACACGAAATAGGTTTCATACATATTTAAACATATCATCTTTTACAGCAAAATTTCCCAAACATAAAGTATACATAAATATATTTATTTTCTTGAAATCAGATGTTATAATAACATACATACATTTTCATAAAATAACTAGCTTAGTTTATCCCCTTACCTGAGTCCTAAAAAGCCCCTAAAATAAACAGTCCTGCACTCGCAGGATTCCCCGTTTAACACCCTGAAAATGATATTTCCCATAACTAAATTTTAGTATTTCTATGCATACTACGCTTTCTACAACTATCAAGAAGTCAAATACTGAGTAGAAAATCTTACCCTGAATTTGGGATGAATTCCTAACTAGTCCCACCAACGATCTACTTCGGCAGATATGCAGAGAACTTCCCCAGGAGTGTCGTGGATACTTCAGATCGTCGAATCAGCAGAAGATCAGCCCGAAATCTTAGAGAGAAGTAAGGAGAATCAAAGGGAGGGAGAGAGAGAAATTCTGCGGCAAAAATCAGCCAAGAAATGGAGTTTAGGGCTACTTATACTATGACCTTCGTTGACGAGCCACGTCACCTCGTTGACGAAGCCCAGAAGACAACTCGTCGACGAACTCTCGCCTCATCGACGAAATTCAGAATTACCCAAAACCCCTTCTCGGTATTTTCTCGTCAATGAAGAGCACCCTTGTCGACGAGCCCAATACGTCACGTTCGTTGACGAAGACCTGCTAAGCCCCCTTTTTATTTCCTTTTCTCCCTATTTTATTATTATTTAATTACCATTATTCTTCGGGTCATTGCAAGCAGACTAAAGAGTTGGGAATTGATTTAACTCTGGTGGGCCGACTAGGGTTTAGTCCAACTTACGGGCCGCACAACCCGTCATGGGGGGAAGCATGCCGGTTTTTATCTATCTGACAGTGAGTTCTAAATTCATATTTATAGATTTAACCCGAGTATAATAGAACAGTGCATGTAAATATAGAACAATGTATGTGAATATAGGATATATGAAGAAAGAGGATGTGAAATGTGAAAACAGAGTATGTGATAAGAGAACAGAGTAAAGTATATGAAAATAGAGCATATGAAGAGCCGAGTAATATATAAAGGATAGAGATTATGAAGAGTTAAGGTTTTATAGAGATAACAACATACAGAGTAAAGTTACAAAAAATAAAATGTATTAAATATAATAATATTATACGTATTTGAGGTGAAGTAAACTCTCCGCCCGAGGACCTGTTGAGAAAGGCGAATGCCTTGGTAATTACAATCTGGTACCAGAGCAGAGGGAAGTTACATGTATGGGTGTGTAATTTTTCCTATTCTTGGAGACTTCGGTTATAAGCATAAGCCCGAGGACTTACTGAGTAAGATGAGTGCCCTGGTAGTTGTAATAGTATTAGAGCAGAGGGAAGGTACATGTATGAGCGTGTAATCTTTCGTATCCTCGGGAACTTTCACTTATAAATAATTGTGTGTGTGAGTATGAGTTAAGAATGATTTTATAACTGTGGTTAATTAACAATTGATGATATTTTATATACACTAAACTCATGATAGCCACACACTGGTATTAATCTATTTCGTCTAACGGAGATGTGTCTCATTCATTATACAATTCATCTTTTTCAGGACCTCCGTGTGATCGAGCTTAGCGAGCTCGGGGCTGGGTTTGTTGGCATAGCATTTTTGTGAGAGGGTACATATCTTGGATGTATTTTTGGGTTTATGTTTTTTGTTTTTTGAGATGTATATATGGATACTAGATGTTGGGAAGTTCTTTTTTGGGATGTTTATATAGAACTTTGGTATATTATTGAGGATGATTATTTATTTTTTCACTACGTGATTGAGGTTATGGTATCAGACACAGGTGATTGGATCACATCACACCCCGAGCCCCACTTGGCGGGTTCGGGGCGTGACAGGAAATTTATTTTTGTTTGTGTTTGTTTGTTTTGAATTCTTTTGGGCATGTTTAGTTTGTTTTAGTTGGTAAATGATACGAGTTTCAAAAGACTTGTTTTGGTTTTGGTGTTTGGGCTGGTTTTGTTAGTTATTTGTAAATCCCTTGTGGGATATTTGTAACCATGGTTTTCCTTCAACATGAGTGAGGGCTATTAATAAAATTGAGTTTTTATTTAAAAAAAAAACTAATATTTAAAATTTATAAGTGTGCCCTTTTAAGTATTTGAGTAAAAACCGTTGACACAAAACCTATATAAGTTATTGAAACATACCAAGTCTTAGGTTTTGTTTGAAACATGAAATCATGTATTAACTTTGAACAAAATTTAATAATTTTGGAGCATTTAATTCGTAGAATTATTCAAGATTTTGCAATGCTAATATCATAATTTTTTCTTGCTTTGTTCAACACTATATGCTAATAATATTGCTTAAGAATAAATGGTTTTCAAAAATATTCTTTTATGTTCGTAGCAAAAATTTTAAAATTTAAATTTAAATTTGTGTGAATTTAGACAAGCGTAATATAATTTTTTTTTTTTTCCGAATTCATATAAATCTAAATCTAACACTTGAAATCATGCTATCAAGTATTATCTTAGATGATTTAATGGAAATACTAGATTTTTTTTTTTTTGTAAGATCAATCATATTTTCAGGAATAAAATTTTTAAAAAAATTTCACTACAAACCAATAATACCATGTGGTGATCATCGCCAAACCTAAATTCTTGTCCTAATAATGTGACGAAATCAATTTAATCAAATCTCTCGTAAGGCATTGTTTGTTTTGACCCACTGACCTCACGAATTTGGCTTATAAAAGGGGTCTTACATTATTAAAGTCAAAACCATTCTTATAAATTCAAGATTTTTTTAGTATACATTTGATGTGGATTACGACGGACTAATTGATATACCCTTTTTTTTTTTTTATTATCGGTAATGGGTAAATTATATTGATCAAATGGAATATGTATAGAAAAATTCGAAACATACACTGAGAAGGGAGGCCAAAGCTCCCAATCAAAAACAAGTAGCATCAAAACTAAGATGAACCTAGAAACAAGTACAGTCTAACTTGAGCATACCTAGGGCACAAAGGCTTAATAACAAGCAACAACATAACTAGGAAAACCTAGAGACTGATTAATATACCCGATTGAGTTGTAGGAGGCCTCAAAAGGAGCCCTAAGCCTATTTGTTGGGCTGGTCTAAAGTTGGGCTTGGGCTTCTTTCAGCCCACTGTAGAAATTGCAATTTGCAACATAGCTAGTGAGCAGGGTGGCCTTTTTGTCTCTCACATGCAACAAAATCCCCAATTTGAATCTCGTGGCTTTTCCCCTCTTCTTTTCTGCTCCATTTTGAATCTCACTCAACTTTAGACCAAGTCTTTGCTTCTATCCAATAAAAGCCACGCCAGAAAAAGAGAAAAGAGGGGAACAAAAGCACGAGCAGAGCCCTCCAGCCCCTGTTTTTCACTTTGAGTTTTAATGAAATAAAAATCAAAGTGAAAAAACAGAGTATATGTGCGCATATATATAAAATATAAACATACATGCTCTGTTTTTGTTGTTTCTAATTAATTGCTTCTTTGTTTTTCCTTTGCCTTTTCCTTTTCAGTTGATTGCTACGAGATAGAAGAATCTGGGTTTGTTGGGTTTGAGAGTTTGAATGGACCAAAGACCAAAACAGTGAGGACACCATCTCTCTCTCTCTCTCTCTCTCTCTCTCTCTCTCTCTCTCTCTCTCTCTCTCCCTCCCTCTCTCACCAAAGAATCCAGAGAGTGAAAAAGACTAACACAAGATGCAATGAGACCTTTTCTTTGCTGCAGCTGCAAACACCTTTAATTGGTGGGATTCACTTTAGTTAGGGAACACATGCCAACTCCCCCTTTATAAAAAGAGTTCCAAACAAATAAACGAATAATTAATTAAATAAACAAGTTAATTTAAAAAATCGTCATGGCCAAAGATGATTACTTGATTGATACATAGTGATTCGTACATGTCCTCCCATACATTCATTCATTCATGCATGCATGGCTGCTTCCTCTACTACATTTTTCGGACTCTGTTCCATCAACTTTTCTTTTTCTTCAATTATCTCTTGCATGCAGAGAGAGAGAGAGAGAGAGAGAGAGAGAGATTGACATACCCATCTGTTTTTTTTTTTTCTCTCACACACACATATATTCACACACACTAAATTAAATTGAGGTGTACGTTGAAAAAAAAAAATACTAATTAAAAGACAAGGGACTGGGTGCACTTGATTAACTGGGGTTTCTACAAAAGCTAGGCAGTTTGATCTTCCTTCGGATTCTTTGGAGTGTATTTTGTAAGAGACAAGCTTCTTCTTCTTTACTCTGCCATCTTCATCATCATCATCATCTTCTTCTTCCCACAACAATTTGTTTATCTGAAATCCTTGCAAGCTGGGTTTCTTCAAATGCGAATAAAGGAGAACTTTTATAATATTTTTTTTTAAAAAAAAAATACATACAAGATCATGCAGACATCTTGCGCCATGCACCTTCTGCAATTCCTTTTTTTTTTTTTCAGCTTCTCGAACTCTTAGCTTATGCCTACTGCTGTCCTGGAGGCTGTCTAGAGTTCCCTGCCCTCCTGAGAAAACAAAGGTGTAGAGAATATATCAAAAAAAGTAATTGGGAAAATAAATAAATAAATAAATCGAGCCAAATCATCTCTTCACATCGCAAAAATTAGGATTTTTTTCTTTAAAAATTTTGAACACTTAATTAATCAAACGAAAAAACGGGCACGCTCCTCTGCTTCTTTATATTCACATACGGAAAGCTGCAATTAATAGAAGTACTTTTAAAAGACGAATCATATATGAAGTATTCCAATAAACAAAATTAAGTCAATGTTTTCTATCAAAAGTTTAAAAATTACTTCCAAAATGCTAACCAACAATGATTAAATGTTTGTGTAGTTAATTTATTTTCCTAAATATTCTTACTGTAACAGCTTAGGTGTAACAGTGAAGGATAGAAGCTAGAGCAAGTAAGAGAGTGGAGAAAAGGAGGAAAAGGAGCCAGGTTGAAAAGGTGAGAGGCCCCGATATGTGTAAAGACCAAACTTCAATGTAATTTAGCTTTAAGAGAACGTGATGAAGGGATGGATTAAAGTGGAGGGACAAAATTTCTTTTACTTTTCCACTGTTCCGTTAAATGGGTGAAATAAAATTGTACTGGCTGTGAACTTTGATGATGGGTCCGTGAGAAGCTGAAGCAAGGACTTAATGTAACAGTTCATCAGCGGAGAAACCCTATGCATGATTAGATTAATTGGGATGCCCACATATTATTTGAATTAATAATATTCAAAAGATTTCAGTTTCTTTCATGTAATATTCATTTGAACTAAAAAAAAAAAACAAAATCATTTTAAATAGAAGAGTATGGAATAGAATAGGGTACTCTGTTTTATAACAGAACAATTTAATTTTGAAGTAAAAAAAAATAAAATCATTTTAAATAGAAGAACATTTGAATTGAACTGGGTACTCTGCTTTATATATAACTAATCAATTTGATTTTGAAGTAAAAAAAATAATTATATTATGTAGATGAACATTTGAATATAACAGGGTCTCTGTTTTACATATAACAGAGCAATTTGATTATGAATAAAGTGAAAAATTTCTTGTATGGCTTTATATATAAGCAAACCTGTTATGAATAGGATCAGGGCCATTGGGAACTTTTCTTTTGCTCATGTAGTTGAGATCTAGCTCTGAGGAGGCTGCAAGCTTCCTTTCTCTTATGATCACCTCTTCTTCCACATGCTTGAAATTTTCAATAATGATGGGCTGATCATGTTGTTCTTGATGATGATGACGACGACTATCTGTTAGTGTAGCTGGTAATTTTCTTGCCTCACTTTCTAGAATGCCAAACATGAGAAGCCAAACAAGTCCCACAAATGCAACAACTCCAAACGAAGACTTGTGACTGTGACGAAACCCAATACCCCCACCCATATTAATATTAATTAATTCCCTAGCTAGCTCTTCAATCAATTCTCCTTTGCTCGACTTGATCACTACTTGAGGAATGAAGATATATGCCTGGATTGATTGCGTGTATACTTCTAAATAGGGATCACAAAGAAACCATAAGAAGAAGCTAGCTGTGATGGCACCATGAGAGAGAGAGAGAGAGAGTTAAGGCAAGTCAAGAATAAGTTTAGGTAGGGGGAGTTTTCAAGTTCATGGGGTTGAAGGAGGCTGGTTTTCTTTATAGGTACGAGCAATTCAGTTGCACTTTCTCGAACCCAGAGCAGAGAGAGAGAGAGAGAGAGAGAGAGAGAGAGAGAGAGAGAGAGGGATGAGCTGGGTTGAAGCGTGACATGGAGGGAACCCCCATTGCTTTAATACTGATGCTGATAAGGTCCCAATACGACACTCTCTTTCTTTCTTTTTCTTTGAATTTGATTTGTGTATTTTCATGCACGCTCCAACCTACGATACCCATAGTTCCACCTCACCCCTTGATTATCCCTTACGTACTGTACGTACTTATTATATATATAAATGGTCTCAAATCTCTTTTGGAAGCCATTTATATTTATCAATGCTATCAGAACTCTCTCTCTCTCTCTCTCTCTCTCTCTCTCCCCCCCCCTTGTCTGGGAAGCCATTAATGGGTTTTGGTTATTTTATGGGGACAGGCAGGAACAAGCTTGGAATTTTTAATTTCTTGTCGTAGGAATTGAATTATCTTCCAATCAGATTGGGGAGATGCTGATGATTCGTACATGTTTAATTAATCAGAATTATATATATATATATAAATATATATATATATATATATATACACACACACACACACTATATAGGAGTTCGTATTCAACAGAGAAATTTTCAAATTAATTAATGTATAGCAGTAGCTTTTTTGGTCATTCGTAGCTGCGACATTCCTTATACTTCATTTATTTTCTCTGGATAAACAACAACTTCCCTTTCCAACAGGACAATGTGTCAATGTTCATGGATTCTGCTTTCTGGGGAATATAATAAAACAATAATATTTCCCATGCAAGTATGATGTTGCTCTAAGTGCAAATTGATTAGGGTCTTTTTCTCCCCCTTAATTAAATTTTATTAAGAATTCTACTTGTAAGCTTACCTTACATTGAAAAATTTGAATGAATGATAAGTGCTTATATATATGGTTAGACTCAAAAACCAATAGACTTAAGCTTTTGGGTCAATTTGGTGTTTACCTATATGTATCAAGGTCCATCCGTAGGTTCTTTCGGTCTTAACAAGTGGTATCAAACCCGATCATTCGATTTGTAACTCTGGGTGAGATAGACTTGTCAGAGAATTCTGAAAAGGAAGTTAAGGTGAGCATGAGGGTGCATTTTGGGGAAACAATAAAGCGTAAAAAAAATTTTGAAGAGAAAATATGGATATATGTTGTGAATACGAGTTGCAAAGTTACAGGCATGTAGGGAAAGAGAAAACCCGCAAAATGAACAAGATGAAGATAAAATGAACCATTAGATAGAATTCTTTAAAATAAATAGAATTAGGTAGACAAGCCGCTTACATCGTTGTCTTATTAATGAGAAATAATTAGTTTATGTTGTCTAATCATGTCATAGATGATCAATTATGACTTTGAATTTTGGGTATTTTTTGTTTAAAAAATTTACTTGAGTAAATGTGTTTGGTTGTATTATGTATAAGTGTGATGTATTTTAAGTTTCACAATAATTATTTCCTTAACTTGTATGCAATGTTTTTCCTTTTAGACTCTTTAATACCTTAGAACTGTCCTATATAAATTCATTCCTCTAACTCACTATATAAACCAATAGGTTTAAGCTTTTGAGTCAAGTTGGTACCCATCCATATGTTCCTCCGGTCCTAACAAGTGGTATCAGACCTGACCATTCGGTTTGTAACTCTGGGTGAGATAGACTTGTCAGAGAATTCTGAGAAGGAAATTAATGTGAGCATGAGGGTGCATTTTGGGGAAACAATAAAACGTAAGTGAAATTTTGAAAAGAAAAATATGGATATATGTTGTGAATATGAGTTGCAAAATTACAGGCATGGAGAGAGAGAAAACCCGCAAAATGAACAAGATGAAGATAAAATGAACCATTAGATAGAATTCTTTAAAATAAATAGAATTAGGTAGACAAGCCGCTTACGTTGTTGTCTTATTAATGAGAAATATTTAGTTTATGTTGTCTAATCATGTCATAGATGTTCAATTATGACTTTGAATTTTGGGTATTTTTTGTTTAAAAAATTTACTTGAGTAAATGTGTTTGGTTGTATTATTGTATAAGTTAGATGTATTTTAAGTTTCACAATAATTATTTCCTTAACTTGTATGCAATGTTTTTCCTCTTAGACTCTTTGATACCTTAAAACTGTTCTATATAAACTCATTCCTCCAACTCACTATAAAAACATATTGTCTTACAATCCAATTGCTCCAAGTCTTAATCAAAATCAGGAATAGTGGCCAATATATAATGATAAAAAAGAGGTATACAATGCAACTAAAGTGAACACAATATAATCTTAAATTATTTATCTTACCTTTCAGAAACATTATATTTCTTCCTCAACATCAATTTGCAATACCCTATTTCTTTTCTTTTTTTTACAAGTTCCACCAACTCGCTCATAAGTACAATTTTGGGGTGCAAAGGCTTCACTCCTTCCACCATAGATTCCATTAACTTATTTTTTATAGACATAAAATCACATCCTCAAGTGAGAATGGATTTTCACTACAACTTATGACAGAAAGTTAAAAGAGGTCATATTCTCGAAACCATGTCTTTGTAGTGTTAATGGGATAGTCCATTCCCGGTTTGCTTGCAACTACACTGTGCTCATTTAGTTGCTGATTAAGTGCTCTTTCAATTGTTGATTCTATGGTCTACCAAAAATCTTGTCCTACAATTGTACTCCCTCTTTGCCAACCTTTTCGCCTTCTTCCTCTTTACCCTTCAACATGTGTGAGCCCTATCAAATACTTAGTATTTGTCATCACCATCTTCTTGTCCTATAAATCCCATAACTTGAACTCTTTAATCTCTTTTACAACCAATTAACAAATATGCATCTCCCATGTATAGGATTTACTTTGGATTATATTAGAGGTCATGAGAAATGTGACCTTTGACTTCTAAAGTAGTTGGACAAATGAAGAAGATTATTCTAAAGTAGTTGACCTTTGACTTGAACATTCTTGGAATCATTGAATATTATAAAAATGTTTTATGATGAGCCAAGCCCATGTCCTATAAATCCCATAACTTGAACACTTTAATCTCTTTTACAACCAATTAACAAATATGCATCTCCCATGTTTAGGATTTACTTTGGATTATATTAGAGGTCATGAGAAATGTGACCTTTGACTTCTAAAGTAGTTGGACAAATAAAGAAGATTATTCTAAAGTAGTTGACCTTTGACTTGAACATTCTTGGAATCATTGAATATTATAAAGATGTTTTATGATGGGCCAAGCCCATGTGAAGGCTCCCAATTTTCTCCCATGCTTTTCATGATAAATAAAAGTTTTCCCCACATCCAAGAGAGGAGAACAAAAAAATAAACATAAAATAGAAAGTTGACTTGAGGGGAAGATGATTTGTCTCCCTCATTTGAAGAGTTAATTTGATGGGGTGGGGTCTTTATTGAGCGTGACATTTTTTCATGGTTTTGTGTTTGCCCCTTCTCTCAATAGAGAACTTTCTCTTGTATTTTTCACCTATGAACATAGGCTATAAATTGAATCATGTAATCTCACATTTTTCAAAATTTACTAGGAGTAGCAAAACAAGTTAATGGGGTTAGGGTGTCAATGGGTGAGGCTTATTGGTTGAGTTTAGGTTGACTCGTTTATAAATAGATAAATAAAACATAAATCCAAACCTACTCACTTAATTAACGAGTTATAAAACGTACCTTAATAAATATATAATAAATTTATTTTATATTTTTCTATAATATTTCAACAACATGTTTAAAGGATTTATGTAGTGAACTAGCAACTTATTGGGACAATATTATTTATTTTAACAGTCGTTAGTCTTTTGACTAAGGATCAAATGTTTCGACAAAGGACAAAACACATCAATGCAAGGTACCATTTTGCTAGTGATATTATTTCACATTTATATACAAAATTGATACTATTAATAATCCTACAAAGATGTTAATTAATGAAGACTCTAGCATCAACCAAATTCAACTATTGCTTGATTTTAAATGAAATTTGTAGTTCTTAAAATATACCTTGTGGGGCCGCATAAGATGGAGTAGACAAAAAATAAAGTTTATCATTAATCATCCCATACGATGAGACTGAAGAGGGAGATATATAATGATAGCTCAACCTCATATAAAGGCTCCCATTTTTACTCCCATTCTAAATTCTCATTTAAGTTAAGGAGAGAATAAAAAAAAAATAAAAATAAAGAGAAAGACTTAAAGGGGAGTAAACTTCCCTACCTTATTTGTGGGGAGTTAATTTGCTTTTCTTATGCAAAGAGAAGTTAGGAGAGATATTGTATTTATGATTTTTGAGTCTTGTTTTGGCGGTGATATATATATATATATATATATATATATATATATATATATTTTGGATTACGCACCGGGTTTCCACATGTTCGTTTTTTTCATACTTTTGTATTTGGTTTCTTCATATGCTTGTTTCTTAAATTAAATGGGTCCCTCTTTCTCTACATGTATGATATTAATAAATGTAAGACCAATTTACCACATATTTAACATTTAAAATACAAGCACACGAACACATAGAATGGGAGGTCCCTCGTAAAATTTCCTCTCTCAGTAGAGTTAGAAATTATTTTGCCATCTTTATTTCTCAATTGTCTGTGCTAACAAGTTTGTTGATGTTGAGTTCAACTCGGGGTGTTGACAAAGAGGGAATGACAATCCCCAAAAAAGAAAGGATGATGTTTCGATGAAAATGGATAAAATAGTTAAAAATGGAGTCGCCACCTTATTTTTTTTGAAATCACAGGGAAAATAAAAATAAAAAAATCCTACAAAAGGTTTTTGAAAAAAAAAAAAAAAATGAGTTCGGGAGTACATTTGTGCGAGTAGAAGGTATGGACCCTCCTACGACACTCGTTTAGCAAAATGGTTACTGCATACATAGGAGTTACATTCAAAAATGAAAAGAAAATAAAAGAGAGAAAAGACCCTTTTTGGTCATTTAGTGAGGAAATCACTGTCCGAATACTCTAATATGGTTTTGAGAAGTCCAACATATTGCTCTAAAAAGGGTTGCCTTAAAACACCAAGTTTTAGTGAAAATGTGATGATGTTGATGGTGATGTCTAATAAATGTTTAAAAATAGTTAGTTTTGAAAACGTCAGACTTACGTTGCCAACTTGAAAAATTAAAGTTTTATAAAAAGGAGTCGGACTTGCATTAATTACTGGTATATGAAATGAGTAAATGAAATGAATGCTTTTTTTAAACTATGATGATTTGAAAAATGTAATGAGATGCATGAGTTAGGAAAATATAAGGTTTCATTATCAGCCTCATTTAAAATCAAGAAAAATGCTGCAAAAAACATATTTTTGGGATTTTCATTTATTTTCTACCTTTTTTTGAATTTTCAATAAAGGCAAGATAAAATACACACTAATACACAATACTAAAGAAACAACACATATATATGAACACATATATACACACACACACTGATATTCATGCAAACTTAGTTAATTTAAGCACTCCAGTGTCCAAGTCTAGCATACGAGGTCCAAGCCGAGTGGGATTAGTTCTGAAACATCCGTGATGTTGATCTGGACGTGCCAGAGCTGATCGTACCCAAAAACTCCTCCATGATTGAAAATTATGCGCTTAGAAGCAAACCTAACAAACATAGTTGATTTAAGCACTCTGGTGTCCAAGTCGGGCATATGAGGTCCAAATAGAGTAGGATCGGTTCCGACACTTCCGTAACGTTGAACTAGACATACAGGAGTTGACGGTATCCAAAAACTCCTCCTCGATTGAAAATTATTCTCTTAGAAGCAAACCTATCAAACTTAATTAATTTAAACACTCCGGTGTCCAAGTTGGGCATATAAGGTCCAAACCGAGTGGGGTCAATTCCAACACATCTGTGAAATTGAGCTGGATTTGGCGAAGCTGACAGTACCTAAAAACTTCTTCCGGGTTGAAAAGTATGCGTTTAGAAGTAAACCTAGCAAACTTAGTTGATTAAGCACTTCGGTGTCCAAGTTAGGCATACGAGGTCCAATTCGAGTGAGGTCAATTACGACACATCCATGACGTTGAACTGGATGTGCCAAAACTGACGATACCCAAAAAATTCTCCCTGGTTGAAAATTATGCACTTAGAAGTAAACCTAACGAATTTAGTTGATTTAAGCACTTAGGTGTCTAAGTCGAGCATACCTTCTCAAAATTGAGTGGGATAAATTCTGATTGATCAAAATTAGATATTTAAAATTGTATCATTTTTTTTTGTTTAACTATGTATAATTATTCTTTTTATCAAATCATTTGTATTTATAGTACGAACGTATTAAAAAATTGTATACTAATTTTTTGTATAATTATTACTTTGTAAGGTCTGCGGTCTATCATAGGATGATGAGGACGACCACGAGCACAATGATAACGATGTAACCTATTTTTATTTTTTGTATTTTTTGTTATGTGAACAAATCATGTATTATATAATGTGACATATACACATTCTAACAATTTTTATGTATATATTTTCTTTTTATAAACAATATAGGAATTTATCCTCAATTATGGTTCAATATTATATGTGCATAAAATTAATTACATGTTTCTCATAAGGATTAAAACATGATTTTCTAAAAAAAAAAATTAAAATTGTCATAAAATTTTAGTGACAATTTTATAACCGTCACTAAAAGTTGATAAATAGTGACTATTAGTGAAGGTTCTAAAACTGTCACTAATAGTGTCTTTAGTGACAGTTTTTTGAATCGTCACTAATAGTGTGTCTTTAGTGACGATTTTATAATAGTCACTAAAAGTTTAGAAATTGTGACTATCAGTGACGGTTTTAGAATCGTCACTAATAGTGTGTAAAACCATCACTAATAGTATGTCTTTAGTAATGGTTTTGAAATTCGTCAATAATAGTATGTCTTTAGTGATGTTTTTTAGTCCAAAAATTGTGTCAGTTCTAGTGACGGTTTTACTCTTTTAGTGATGGTATTTGTAGAGACTCGAAAAATAATAATAATAATAATAATAATAATAATAATAATAATAATAATAATAATAATAATAAATAAAAAAATAAATAAATAAGTAAGAAAGAGGAGAATTTGCTTTGGCACAGGCCAAACTGTCGACGGTTTTGGGTAAGCTTAGAAAACTATTGACGATTTTGAGTTACTGCAGCCTGGTAAGGGTAAAATAGTAAAAATTGGTTGAAACCGTCGATAGTTTTGCCCTGGGTCTAAAACCTATAAATAGGTTTCAATTCATCTTTTTAGGTTAAAACTTATTCCTCTTCCCCTCCCTCTCTCTAGCTGTCGTAGTCTTTCTCTCTCTCTCTCTCCTCGATTTTTTGCTTGGTTTAAGCCTAAATCGCAGGAGAAATGTCATATCGAGATCCTGGTGACGTTTCTCTACAATTTAACCAAAACGATTTTGTGAGTTAGGCTTCCCAGGCACCACTCTAAAAAGTGAGTAAGTAAGATGTTTTAAAGTTTAATCAGTTGTTGAGAGTGTGTGGGTTTAGGAAATATTTAATGGTTATTATTATTTTGGGGTTGAGTTGATTAAATTAGGGTATATGGATACATGGATTTGTGCGAACATCGCAGGCACTGTTTAGGATCCCTGTAGACATATCTCCAGGAATCAGGTCAGAGGAATAAATTATGTCAAGTACTTTGAAAATTAACTCAATTAACTGAAAGTATGAGAATATGAAAAATACTGTATATATAGTTTTTTGACATATCAATCATTTGAAAATACTGGTTGAATTATCATGTATTCATTTGGGCAAATATTATTTTATGAAATATCATTTAAAATTTGTGTGGCATGAGAAATGTAATTTATGCTGGTTTATGTTGAAATGTGATATATATATATATATATATATATATATATATATATATATATATATATTGTTATATGGAAATATAGAAAATAAATATATGATACTTTGATACTAGAAATGTGATTTATACAAATATGATAATTTGATAGTAAGAAATGTGATATATATATAGACATGATTTTTGATACTGAGAAATGAAATGACAGAAATGATAATGGTTATAATGAAATTATTGTGAAATTGTGGAAATGAGAACCCTGATGAACCAGTGATGTATTGATAGCACGGTACCGTTGCTAGGATATGAGTTAGTGCAACCACACTTCTCGAGGAAAGTGTTGGTATTGGTAGCCGATTAAGCCTGCGGAGAGATGTTGACCACCCCTGGGTCCGGACTAGGCTGTGGTGGGCCAATCGTACTATAGACGAGAATTGTTTTGACTTAGCCTGGTAGGCCTGCCATTATTTAAGTCTTGCCTTTGGGCCGCACAACCCAGTCGTGTGTGGTGATTACATGACGGTGATGTATGTTTGTCCTCAGGATGGTTTCTCATTACAGATATGATAAATCTACGTTTACAGACATGTTGGGTTTCAGACCCAGGAAAATGTATTAAGCAAGTACATATTTTTGAGAAAAATATATGGTTGCAAATGTATATACATATGTATATGGATATGAGCATAGTTATTATGATTTCTCCGTTAAATTTAATTATTTAATGAATGTGTTTCTAGAACCCTAAAACTCATTTGCCACACACTAATAATAATTTATTCCCTTACTGAGAAGTGTCTACCCTATAAATTCCAACATTTCAGGGAATCCAGGAAACTAGACTTGAGCACTCCAGGGAAGGGATAGACTGTGTTGCCCAGGGTGAGTTCTAGTGTGACCCCGAGGTGTGTAAGGATGTATTCTATGTTTTTGGGAATGGATGGATTATGGATGTATTATGTTTTGGGATTTGTGTATGTATTTCAGAGATGGTAGTACTTTGGTATTGTATATGGGATGTATGTATATTATGTTTCCGCCGTGTTGTAGTATAACTTATGGATTGTTGTATCTGGTTACCCACTTGGGAGTTGGGTGGTATATATATGGTATTGGGGTTTGATGTAATATATATATATATATATATATATATATATATATATATATATATATATATAGTATAATTTTTGAGTTGTCACAATTTGGTATCAAAGCCTAGGTTTCTAGGTTTTGCAGACTTCAGCGAATAGCAATACCAGTGTATAGGAATGAATTTTGATGAGGGTAGAACATGGGTAGATTAGGAAACTAGCAAGTCATGATTGGAAGCTAGATAGAATCTTGATTCTTAGTTTCAAATCCTGGAAGCAGGAATCCATCGACAGTCTTCTGTGATTTTCCTATGACAATGGTTTCAGGAAAGTTTTGGCAAACCATTGATGATTTTTGTTTCTAAGCAGAGAAACTGGATTTTGAGATGTTAGTTGGTTGGTTAGTTTAGAATTTTTTGGATTAGAGATTTGGCCCTTAAAATGGTTAAGAATATATAAATAAATAAGAAAAGGATAGGAGAGGGATTTGGGGGCCAAACCGTCGTCGACGATTTTGTGAGGTGGGTGCAAACCCTTGACAATTTTGTATTTGATTTGTGTATTAAGGTTTATATAGAGGGTGTGAAATGTTAAATTATTTTTTTAATTAGATAATAGTACCTGTCATAATAAGATAATGAAATTCTAAGATTGTTTAGTACTATTTTCAAGCTGGACCTCGAAAATAATAATGCAAGAGGTAGTAGTTATGTGGGGGCTTCCAACTCGGGTGCTAGTGACTCAGATCAAAACCTGCGTAGCGTGGCTCAGCAGGTGATGACGGAGATCTAGGAGGGTTGTCCACCAGTAGACCAAGGCTGCACTATAGAGCAATTCACCTGGATGAAACCCCCGACTTTTCCTGGAAGTGTCAATCCGATTATGGCTGAGAATTTGATGCAAGATATTGAGAAGATTTTGAATGTACTGCATTGCAATGATGAACAAAAAGTTCAGTATGCCACATTTAAGCTGACACGAGAGGCTAAATGATGGTGGTCAGCAGTGAAACTCTTGGAGGAGCAGAGGGCGGTACCAGTAGCACTGACTTGGGAACGCTTTAAGGAGATCTTTTTCAATCGCTACTTTACGCATCCATAAGAGATGTTAAGATGGAGGAGTTTTTGAATTTGAATCAAGGTCATTTGGCAGTGCCATCGTATGCTGCTAAGTTCGTGGAACTGTCCCGATTTGCCCCTGTTGGAATTGGTATGATCCCAAGAGGGGGGGGGGGTGAATAGGGTTTTAAAAATATTTTGGTTAAATTAAACATTTACTCCGATTCACCACATATCATATCCCATTCAAAAGTACAAGCATGTGCGTAAAATAATTTAAGCAGTGAAAACAAGCACATATGTTTGCAATATCTTATTCAAATTATATAGGTGTATGCAAATAGTTATGATAGCAAATATGAACATGCATACATGTGCGAAAAGTAAAGTGCAGGAATTTAAATAAAATAGGTAGAGAGAGAGAGAGAGAGAGAGAGAGTGACACACGATATTTGTTATCGAGGTTTAGCCAAACCAGCCTACGTCCCTGTCTTGGGCATACCCCCCTGGATTACACTATCTCTGCTCACTTAAATGGGCAAAGCAGAAACCATTACAACCTCTCCTTACGGGGTGAGATAAATCCCAGCTCAATTATAAGGCTGAGCCCAACTTTTTTCCTTTACAGGGTGGAGACTCCCCAGTTCAATTTATGGGCTGAACCCTACTGGTCTCACTTACAAGATTGAGACTCCCCAGTTCAATTTTGGGCTGAACCCAACCGGTCTCACTTACGGGGCTGAGACTCCCCAGTTCAATTAACGGGCTGAACCCAATCGATACATTAAAAAAATATATATTTTTGTACATATTACAATGCTTCTGAATACAAGCAGAGATGTACACATTCAAACTTAAATACATGCACTCTCTTATGATATGAAATGTGCTCAATAGAGTAAGGGTGCTTTTCTCAAAAACATATTTTCAACCATTGAAAAATAATGTATATGATATGCACAGTAAAGATTTAAACCCAAATGAATGTCTCAAAAATATTTTTTCAATACAAATCAGTAGAACAAAGGGTTTTGTTTTCAAAGACGTTTTGCAAACAATGATCTTTGATGTGAGTTAAAATAAATTAAGAACCTCAAAGATCAAGTGCTATAAAAATTTTCTCCAACAAAGATTTGAAGTAAAACTTGTTTGGAGAAGTTAGGATTTGTTCTTAAAAGATGTTTTTGCAATAAACACAAAAACAAATGCCAAACAAAATACTCTCTTAAAAATATTTTAACAAAAGAATCAAAGAGAGTTTGGAGAGTATAAAAATTATTTGCCCCAAAGGAAAGATTTTTGCAATAAAATAAGTTTGGGGGAACTTTGGTTAACAAGATATCATAGAGAGTTTTGGAGTTAATCAAAATTGCTAATCTGAAGTAATGAGGGGGTTTATATAGATTTTCAAGAAAAAATGACCATTAGGGACATGCTTAGTATTTTGAAAAGGTTTAATTAAAAATTAATGACGTTTTAGCCCTTAAAAAATTTCCAACCCGAGAGGTTCAATCAACCATAGAAAAGGTTCGATCGACCATATTAATAAGTTCGGTCGATTGAGGCAATTTTAAACTATAGGTTTAATTGACCGTCTTAGGGCGATTTTGAACCCTTCGTAGGTTCGGTTGACCATAACTTAAGTTCGATTGACCGCTCTTTGAATTTTGGTCGACCAAGGCCAACTTGAACAGCATGGTTTGGTTGACTAAGTGGTTGGCGTGTCAGACACTTTATGGTTCGGTTGACCGAGAGAGATACGTTCAAAATAGAATAGTCGACCGAATGAAGTTAATATGTTGACTTCGGATTGGTTCGGTCACCCAAGGCAATTTGTGCATGATGGGGTCGGTCGACTGAGTGAAGGTCAAACTTTGACTCTGTGTGTGAATAGTGTTTCGGTCGATCGTGGTAATATTATACACAAGCGGTCGGTTGACCGAGGACAATTTAACTTACAATTTTGCCCTCAATTTGACCCTAATTTATTTCTAAACCTTTTGTATGATTTTAGTCTTTTAGGAAGAGATTTTCTGTGAAGTGTGCTAGTCCCTAGGGTCTGTCTATGGTCATTTTGAGCATTTTATCCATATCATGCAGATGCATGCATTATTACAGATTAAAGTATGAAAACCAAATGCAATCACAATTGAAATAAACAAATGTATTCTTTCTTCTTTACTCTTCTCTTCATGGAATATGTCAGTATGATGTGAGATTTAAGTCCTTTCTAGCTTCCATATTTCTCTTTTGTGTGTGCATTCTGAATTGTAAACCTATTCAAAACACTAGGCACACACATGAGACACTTGTGTTTGTTAATATCAAAACAGAGATCGGACTCAAAAAGCCAACAACCCCATTCATGATTCTTGATGAGTTTAGGAAGGCGCAGAGTTTCAAGAGAGGGTTGAGGCAGGAAATATATGAGCATGTGGCAGTTCTTTAGATATAAGATTTTTCAGAACTGGTGGATAAAGCCACCGTGGGAGAGACCAGTTGGTAGAAGGGTATAGGAGGATAGAGTTAGAGGAAGAGGCTCACGCCTCCTGGATTTCAGGAAAGTACCAGCTAGGGGCAGTGGAGGAGATACGATGTGGGCCATAGGTAGGTATAGGTACACTGAGCTCCTTAGGGTAATATAGAGCCCCTTATTTTCCCTCGATGCTATAGGAGACATTCAGGGGAATGTCAGGAGAGAGCGGTGGTCTGTTATTAATGCAATAGACCCGACTATATAACACGATACTATTGTGTGCAGCTGAAAAATGTGCCTGCTCCTAGACCATACCGAGGGAATAACCAAGAACCTTAAGGCGATCAGTAGAGGAATACCGCCCCGGCGCAAGTGTATGCATTGACACCGGGAGATGTAGAGGCGACAGGTGATGTGGTGACAGGTATCATTTCCATTTTGTCATATAAAGCTGTTATTTTGTTTGATTCAGGGGTGATCCATTCATTTATAGCCCAAGAGTTTGTTAAAATATGGGGAATAGAAGCTCAGCCAATGGATGTCGGTTTGTCAGTGGCTACATCGACAGGAGGCATAGTGGTGTGCAGGAGAATACTTAGTTACTGTCCAATCAATATTCAGGGGAGGCTACTGGCTGCTAATTTAGTAGTTCTTGACATGCATAGGTTTGAGGTGATCTTAAGAATGGACTGGTTGGAGGCCAATTATGCCAGTATAGACGGCCATAAGAAAGAGGTAGTATTCAGACCTCTAGGGGAGTAGGAGTACTGATACGTTGGGACGTGTGTGCGCTCCTCACCGCAGATGTTATCAGCTATTCAAGCGAGGAGATTGCTTCTAGAGGGATGCCAGGGGTACCTAGCCTGTGCAAAGGAAGCGCTGGAAGGGGAATTAAAGTTGGAAGATATCCCAGTAGTAAGGGATTTTTCGGATGTGTTTTCGGAGGATTTGTCGGGGTTGCCTCCTAATTGTGAAGTTGAATTTACTATTGATCTACCTATAAAGACGGTGCCAATCTTTAAGGCTTCATATAGAATGGCTCTGGCGAAGTTGAAAGAACTAAAAGAGCAGCTGCAAGATTTGTTGGATAGGGGATTTATCAGGCCCAGTGTAATGACTTGATTTTCATGCCATTTTTTTACCCATATGTATAAATTGTAAAGTTTCACCATTTTGATACCTTCTAATATAAACATAACATCATCACGGACTAGGTAAGGACCGCAAAACTTGTATAACCATAAACTATCTACACAGTGAAAAGCAGAATACATACAACCACATCAATATATACAATACCAGAGTGTCAAAATTTTCCAGAATATGCATACATAGTCAATCCCAAAAATGCTCTCACCTGGACCTAGGGACTACTAAAAAATAACTTCCCAAAAACACTCACCCTACAAACAGGACAGTATTGTAATCCCTTCTATCTGCGAGCCTGATCTGCTTGCCTAACTGGATCACCTGAAAAATGTTAAATCACTAGGATGAGACAACGCTCAATAAGACGAAATATGCTATTGGTAGTATGTGGCAGATGAGTTTACATAATTGTAAAATCTGATTTAGAAGTACCGTAAATAACTAAGTCTGAGAAAACACATATAATTAATACACAGTATAGCTCATACCTATGTTACTTAACATAAACTGTTTTTCTGAATATTCTATTCATAATACTTCTAGGTATGTCTACGGTTTCTGTAAATCTGGATATATATATATATATATAATAACTAAGAAAATTTCCCTGGATGGATAATTGAAAGTCATGATTTAACCCCTCGTGATAAGGTTGTGTGGCTCGTAGGTGGGACCTATCACTGGTTGGCTGACCAGGATAAGTCAGCTGAATTCCAGAAGTCAGATCGGCCTCGTCAACCCTAACTGAAGGGGAGCTTGTCCACAACATAGGCACAATCAACTACTAAAAATCCACATACTATTTGAGTTATGTGGTTGCACTCTAAACTGAAAATAGCTACAGTACCGTGCTCTAAAACTGATCTGGTCCATCAGGGTTTGATATTATATATATATATATATATGTAACTGATATTTCTATATTACTGCTTTACCATGATTCTGATATAACTGAAATAACCATAACATGAAATAACTGATCTGAATACTAAATATTTGAAGTGTTATGGTTCTTAAATATGAAAATTATGGTATACTGAAAATGTTGTATTATTTATTTTTCTGAATATATTCCATAAAATATGATTCTGCAAAATCTGAGAATATCTATCTATCTGTAGATATCTTTACATATATATATATATATATATATATATATATATATTGTACATCATGATATTCTGAAATTCGTATAAATTCTGTATAATAATATTTTCTGACAATATACTGTAAATCATGATATCTGAAAGTTATAAAAATACTATACTGTTATGATACTAACTCATGCCACACAACTAAATAAAAAGCCTCTATACTGAAATTTATACTTTCCCAAAACACATAAACATACTGATAATATTACTAATTTAACTAGCATAACATATTTCCCTTACCTAACTATTTGAGCACTAAATGCTATTTACAATCTCACGCATGCAACGTTCATAATTTCAACATCCTGAGATAACACACGTATAATTTCCCAATCAAACAATTGAATTCACTTAGATAATTATCACGTACATATTCTCCCCAAATCCATATATGCATAATTTCTAGATTATAAACCATGTATCATTTTACCTGGGTTCCTGAAATATCACCCATTGGGGTTCTTAACCCATGCCTGCAGGGTCCTAAAACACCCTATACCTGAAAATATAATAACCCTGATTTTACTTCATAAAACTCTAGTATATTCTCATATAATACAAAATCTAGGCTCAAATGAGTTTGGTAATACTAAAAATACCCAAATAATCTACTTACCCTAGTTTTGGGATGGTTCCCAAGTTGACCTAACCAACAAATTACTCCAGCAGATTTGTAGAGAATCCTCCTAGGAGTAATGTAGCGGCTTTGGATCGTCGAACTGATGAAGAACGGGGTCAAAACCGTAGAGAGAAAATAGAGGAACCGAGCTGGAGAGAGAAAGTGAGAAAACATATGATTTTTCCTCGTAGAGAATGGGTTTTTGGCCTTTTATAGAAAGCTTGTCCATGTGGCCTTGTTGACGAGCCACATCACCCCGTTGACGAGTCTGTGAAGGAGGTTCATTGACGAGCACTTAATCCTCGTCGATGAGTTTCAAACCCAAGAACAGACCTCTCGGTAAGTTCTCGTCGACGAGACACACATCCCCGTCGACGGGCCCAAGAGCTTTACTCATCGACATGCACTTTTACACTCGTCGACGAGACCTTGATGAACCCCTTTTTAAAATTCCTTTTCTCTCCTTTATTTTATTATTTAATTACTATAATTCTTCGGGTCTCTACATTTTCCCCTCATAAAAATTTTGTCCTCGAAATTTACTATCGGTATTGAACACCGTCTTTAAAGAAAAATAGCTACTTATTTTATTACTAACCCTCACTTATGGTGGAGGAATACCGTGGTTACATAAGCAGTTCTGGGAGATTACAAATATACTCATAAAATAAAATTATCCTAAAACCAAAAACACTACCTATCCTATATTCTAAATTACAATTATACATTGGTCACTTTGTACTGAATAAAATAAAACTGTCATTATTTGGAACTATACAAATCACTATTGTACCCCACTAAATAGGTGTGGGTATTTCTGTTTAATTTTTTCCTCAAGCTCCTATGAAGCTTCTTTCATGGCATGATTTATCTACAAAATTTTTACTAACTAAATTTTCTTACTGTGCAATTCTAGTTCCTCTCTATCTAAGATCTGTACTGGAATTTCCTCTTAAGCTAGAGCTTTACTGAATTCCAATTCTACATAACTGATGATATGAGAAGGATCTGGGATGTATTTCCTTAACATAGAAACATGAAATACCCGCCATGTATTCTGAACAAAACTAGTGGTAAAGTTAGCCGATAGGCAACTGACCCAACCTTTTCAAGTATCTCGAATGGACTAATAAATCTAGGGCTCAACTTACCCTTCCTCCCAAACCTTATGACTCCCTTCAGTGGTGCTATTTTCAAAAATACGTGATCACCCACTTTAAATTCCAATTCCCGGTGACGATTATCTGCGTAACTTTTATGCCGACTCTGAGCTACACTGATTCTTTCTCTAATAAGTTGGCCTTTATCATACGCCTGCTGCACTATTTCTAGCCCCAAAACTTGCCTCTTACCCAACTCATCCCAGTATAGGGGAGAATGACATCTCCTTCCATAAAACACCTCATAAGGTGTCATGCCAATGCTGGTCTGATAATTGTTATTGTATGCAAACTCTTCCAGCGGCAAAAACTGAATCCAACTACCCCCGAAATCCAGCATGCATGCTCGAAGCATATCCTCTAATATGTGAATCACCCTCTCAGTCTGCCCATCTATCTGAGGATGAAACACCGTGCTAAATGATAACTGAGACCCTAGGGCCTCCTGTAAGCTCTTCCAAAATTGAACTTGAAATGTGGGTCTTAGTTTGATACAATAGACACTGGCACTCCATTAGATCGTACAATCTCCTGAATATATATCTCTGCTAGTTTGTCTATGGAATAGTTAACTTTAATAGGGATAAAGTGAGCGGTCTTTGTCAATCAATCTACGACCACCCAGATAGCATTCTGTTCTTCCGCACCGACGGTAAACCTGTCACAAAATCCATAGAGATGTGGTCCCACTTCCATTCCAGGATGACAAGTGGCTGCAAGTGTCTTGTCAGCCTCTAGTGCTCAGCCTTAACCTGTTGGCACATCAAGCACTGCTTCAAAAATTTAGCAATCTCCCTCTTCATGCGAATCCACTAGAAATACTCTCGCAGATCCCTATACATTTTAGTACTACCTGGATGAACCTTGTATAAGGATTTTTGAGCCTCATCTAGAATCGTCCTTCTGATATCCGTATCTACAGGCACGCATAACCTGAAACGGAACCGCAGAGATCCATCATCTGATATACTGAATTCCTTCTCCTGTCGGTCTTGTACCTTAGTTATCAACTCTTTTAATTCTGCGTCATCTCCTTAAGCGGCTTTAATCTTTTCATATAGCGTAGGCTGCACAACCAGGCTGGCAATAAATGCCCAGTGACCATCCTCCACTAACTCCACGCTGAGTCTCTCCAAGTCTATCTGAATTGGGTGATGAATTACTGCTGCTAATTGTGCTGCACCCTCTGATTTACGGTTCAGTGCATCAACCACCACACTTGCTTTACTTGAGTGGTAGCTGATGGTGCAATCATAATCCTTGATGAGCTCTAACCATCTCCTTTGCCGCATATTCAACTCTTTTTGCGTAAAGAAGTACTTTAAACTTTTGTGATCAGAGAATATCTTGCATCTCTCACTGTACAAGTAATGCCTCCAAATCTTTAGTGCATGTACCACTGCAGCCAATTCCAGATCGTGAGTAGGGTAGTTCTTTTCATATTCTTTTAATTGTTAGAAAGCATAAGCTACAACCTTTCCATGCTGCATCAACACACAGCCAAGCCCTTTCAAAGACGCGTCACTGTAAATTATATAGTCATCACCTCCAGATGGAATCGTTAACACTAATGCAGTGACGAGCCGCTGTTTTAATTCCTGGAAGCTCTGTTCGCATTCATCATCCCATGCAAATATGGTATTCTTCTTGGTTAGTCGCATCAAAGGCCCTAATAGACTTGAGAATCCCTTTACAAACCTACGGTAATATCCTGCCAGTCCCAAGAAACTCCTAATCTTTTGAACATTCCTCGGCCTTTCCCAATTTACCACTGCTTCTATCTTACTGGGATCCACTGAAATTCCATCTCCTGATATAACATGTCCCAGAAATGTCACTTTCTCTAACTAGAATTCACACTTGCTAAACTTGGCATACAATTCCTTTTTCCTGAGCGTTTGAAGTACCAACCGTAACTCATGCTCCTCAAAACTCCTCGAGTAGACTAGTATATCATCAATGAAAACCATTGCAAACTGGTTTAAATACCAATAAAAAATTCTATTCATAAAGTCCATGAATACCGCAGGAGCATTCGTTAGACCAAATGGCATAACTAGAAATTCATAATGCTCATACCTGATCCTGAAAGCTGTCTTAGAGATGTCTTCTGCTTTAACCTTCACCTGATGATAGCCTGATCTGAGGTCAATCTTAGAATAGACCAGTGTACCCTGAAGCTAATCAAATAAGTCATTTATACGGGGTAGAGGATATCTGTTCTTAATGGTTATCTTGTTTATCTCCCTATAATCTATGCACATCCTCATAGACCCGTCTTTCTTCTTCATTAATAACACTGGTGCTCCCCAGGGCAATACGCTAGGTCTAATAAACCCTTTATTCAACAAATCCTGCAATTGATCCTTTAATTTTCCCAATTCTGCTGGAGCCATTTGGTAAGGAGCCCTAGAAATCAATGTCGTTCATGGAAGTAAATCTATAGCAAAATCAACCTTGCGATCGGGAGGCAACCTAGGTAACTCTTTTGGAAAAACATCTAGAAATTCCTTTACCACTGGTGTATTTCCAAGCTTTGATTCATTTTTGGACATCTCCTTTACAAAGGCCATAAACCCCTGACATCCATCCAGGAGCAATCTTCTTGTCCACATAGCTAATACTAATTGAGGCGGGGAACACATCTACGATCCCACAAATTTAAATTCTTGCTTGCATGGTGGTCTGAATATCACCTCTTTCAGACGACAGTAAATATTAGCATAATTAGTTGCCAACCAATCCATCCCCAGTATTACATCGAATCTATACATATCTAACACAATCAAGTCAGCTGGTAACACCCTACCCTGAATTTCTACTAGATATCCCCTGAGCACTTGATGAAACTTCACCACTAACCCTGATGGTGTAGCTACTGACAATTCTACATCTAATAACTAGGTCTCATTTCTAGACAATTTAACATAGGCCGCAAACCCAAAAGAATGGGTGACACTGAATAAAATAAAACAATAACTTGAAATGGTAAAACAGTAAAGGTACCTGTCACTACATCTACGGTAGTCTCATCGTCTCTCGGTATCAAAGCATAAACCCTTGTCGGGGCTACATTTGTCATGCCCCGAACCCACGGATGGGTTCCAGGTGTGAATATTATAACCTGTGTCTGTATTAATTAAACATATATACTGAATGAGGGTCTGACCCCGTGGGGTACACGTGAACCCTATACACATTCACATACATATCCATACTCATCAAATACGCAGCGAAAAATGTTCTTTCTATACATACATCATACCATACTAGAGTCTATACAAAACTAGAACATACATTCCCAAAATTACAATACATACTCCGGGTGTCTAAAAATCTAACAGTGACAACCCGGTTACAAAACCTATACCTACACAGGTACTAAATGTAGCTAATCGACACCCGCGCTTCCGGACGCTAGGATGCTAGTTTTGGTTACCCGAAGTACTTGAAAAACATTTTTATATCTAGAGTGAGACACCTCTCAATAAGGAAGAAAGCAGGTTATATCAGTGTGTGGCATACGAGTGTTATTTCGGGTAAAACATAACACAATACAATACATTTCAATAGAGTTCCAGTATTTTTCACAATTCCATTCCAGTACATATCATACCAAACATACAGTCAGTATTTTCACACTCAAGCACCCGATACCTTAGAATAACTGAAGCCTCACAGCGATATCGTTGCTAGTACGGTGTAGCTCACACCCATTGGTAACTAGCCGAAAAGAATAGGCGATATTTCACACCCTTGGATATAGAGTCGGACACTCTCGCCCACGGTAATTAGCCAAGACATGGCATCAGCGTATGGTAATTAGCCGCCCCTAGCTGATTCAGCGTACACTAATTAGCCACCCCTAACTGATTTAGCGTACACTAATTAGCCGCCCCTAGCTGATTTACAAACCTGGAACAATTTTGGAACTCATGTCCCTATACTCATCAGCGTACGGTAATTAGCCGCCCATAACTATTTTTTACAAAGCCTGGAACATTTACGTAGGACATTTCATTCCACACTTATTTGAGTATACAACAAATCATATCATTTTTCGGTTCAAGAATACAGTTTAATATAAATATGGGTACGGTCATCTCAATACTATAGTTTTTATACAACATACAGTTTCTCCAACAAAATAGAGATGATACCCGAAACCCCTAATTTTTCCAAAAATCGTAATCCGAAAATTCTGCATTTTTGCATGGTAGATTTTTCCAAATAAGTAACTAAAACATACATACGATCATAAACTACAGGTTTACCGATCCCGATTTAAAAAATAACTGATATAAATAGAATCCTCTTACCTTTTCCCGAATACCAAAATATGAACTCTACGACTCCAAAACTACGAACCGAGATGCCAAAACCTAAACATCAAAGAACTATACTTCACTATAATTCTTACTACTACATATAAATCAAAACGAAACTGAAATAGGACCCTTACCTCAATTTTTGGGTCAAAACTCGAAAATCCTCGAAACGAAATTCTGATCCACTATACTCGAAGAGATTCCTCCCCTGATCCATGCAGTAACGTCAGATCGCCGAATTAGGCGATGAACAAAGAAGAATCGAAGAGAGAGAGAGAGAGAGAGAGAGAGAGAGAGAGAGAGAGAGAGAGAGAGAGAGAGAGAGAGAGAGAGAGAGAGAGAGAGAGAGAGAGAGAGAGAGAGAGAGAGAATTTTAGCTTACTTAGCCATGAAGTAATGAAACAGGATATTTATAGCCTCTTTGACCTGGCCAACCTCGTCGACGAGATGGCGCCTTCGTTGACGAATCATCCATACATTTCGTCGACGAATTTACTTCTTCCGCAATGAACCCTATTCCGATATTTTATAACACGTTTCGTATCTCTTCGTCGACGAGGCTCTGAATTTCACTGACGAAGATTATGAAGGCCTTCGTCGACGAAGCCTGAAAAATTTACCTTTTTACCCTTTCGTTAGTTAGTCAATCTACATATCTAGGGTCAGGTTCTTACAACCTCCCCTCCTTAAAAAAATTTACACGTACCTCCTCAGCATAGATACGTGGAACACATCATGGATCCTCAAGAGCATTGGGGGTAGTGCAATTCTGTAGGCCACCGGACCCACTCATTCCAGTACCTCGAATGGTCTGATATGCCTCGGGCTCAACTTGCCCTTCTTCTCGAATCTCATCACCCCTTTCATCAGAACGATTCTTAGAAATATCTTACCCCCAACATCAAATTCCAACTCACGATGGAGAACATCTGCGTAACTCTTTTACCGACTTTGAGTTGATTTAATCCTATCCCTGATCAACTTGACCTTCTTAAAAGCCCGCTGTACGAGTTCTGGACCCAATATCTACTGTTCACTGACCTCATCCTAATATAGAGGAGACCGACACCTCCAACCATACAATGCCTCGAACGGTACCATCCTGATACTAGCTTGGAAGCTGTTGTTATAGGCAAACTCTACTAACAGTAGAAACTGAATCCAACTACTACCAAAGTCTAATACACAAGCCCATAACATATCCTCAAAGATCTGTATCGTCCTATCTGATTGTCTATCAGTATGGGGGTGGAACGCTGTACTGAAAGTAAGCTTTGTCCCTAGTGCTTCCTGTAAACTCTTCTAGAATCGAGAAGCGAACCTCGGGTCTCGATCTAAAATAATGGACACCGATACCCTGTGCATTCTGACTATCTCCTGCTAGCCTACTCAAGGAGTAGTTAACCTTCATCGGTACAAAGTGAGCAAATTTAGTTAACCTGTCCATGAGTACCTAGATGACATTCTGCCCATGTAGTACTGGTGGTAACCTAGTGACAAAGTCCATGGAAATATGCTCCTATTTCCACTCCGGAATACTCAATGGTTGCAATGGCCCTGTCGGCCTCTGATGTTCATCCTTTACCTGCTGACATGTAAAACATTGCTCCACAAACTGAGCAATCTCTCTTTTCATGCCACTCCACTAGAAAGATTCACGTAAATCCCGATACATTTTCATACTACTTAGATGTACCGTATACAAGGAACGATGCGCCTCCTCCAGAATCGTCCTCTTTATCCCCTCATCGTTTGGAACACACAGTCTGGTCCCAAACATCAACACACCTCCCTCAGAGATGTTAAAATCTGTAGCCAGCCATTGCTGCGCTTTCTCTACAATCTTGACTAACTCCGCATCATTAGCCTGCGCTGCTTTAATTCTCTCAAATACCGTTAGCTGGATCACCAAGCTAGCAATGAAAGCTTGATGACTACCATCCACCAACTCCACGCCAAGACTTTGTAGATCTCGTCTGATATGATGCTGACCTACTACTGCAGGTACTGACACGTGCTCTGACTTCTGACTTAATGCATCAGCTACCACGTTAGCTTTCCCCAGATGATAGCTAATTGTGCAATCATAGTCCTTGATCAGTTCAAGCCACCTCCTCTACTTCATGTTCAACTCTTTCTGTGTGAAATGGTATTTGAGGCTCTTGTGATCCGTAAAGATCTTATACTGTTCACCGTACAAGTAGTGTCTCCAGATCTTCAATGCATATACTACTGCCACCAACTCTAAATCTTGTGTAGGGTAATTCTTCTCGTACTCCTTGAGTTGCCGAGAAGCGTAAGCAATTACCTTACCCTGTTGCATCAGCACACATCCCAACCTTTTCAGCAATGCGTCGCTGTAAATCACAAAACCACCGTCCCTAGATGGGATGGTTAAAATCGGAGCAGTGACTAGTCAGTGTTTCAACTCTTGAAAACTCTGCTCGCACTCATTGGTCCAATCAACTCTCACACCCTTCATTGTCAACCATGTCAGAGTGCCAAATAACTTAGAGAATCCTTCCATGAACCGCCGGTAGTACCTAGCCAGTCCAAGGAAACTCCAAACATCTTGTATGCTTTTCGGTGTCACCCAATCAACCACTGCTTCTATCTTACCAGGATCAACTAAGATACCACCCTTTGACACGACATGGCCTAGAAATGCTGATTCAACTAGAACTCGCATTTCTTCAGCTTAGCATACAACTTCTTCTCCCGTAATACCTGAAGTACCAACCTTAGATGGTTTTCATGCTCTTCCGAACTCCTAGAGTATACCAGAATGTCATTGATGAACACTACTACAAACTGATCCAGGTATTCATGGAAAACCCTATTCATTAGGTCTATAAATACCGCCAGAGTGTTAGTCAACCTGAAAGGCATGACCAGAAACTTATAGTGACCATATCTAGTTCGGAAAGCAGTCTTCACAACATCCTCAGTCCTAAATCTCACCTGATGATACCCTGACCGTAGATCGATCTTTGAAAAGACCTACGTTCCCTGCAGCTGGTCAAACATATCATTTATACAAGGCAACAGGTATTAGTTCTTCACTGTCACCTTATTGATCTCACGGTAATCAATGCACATTCGCATCGACCCATCTTTTTTCTTCACGAACAATACTGGAGCTCTCCAAGGCGAAACACTAGGTCTGATAAAACCCTTATCCTGTAGTTCCTGTAACTGCTCCTTCAACTCTCTAAGTTCAGCTGGAGCCATCCGGTATGGAGCTTTAGAAATCGACGCCTTACCTAGTAGCAGATCAATAGCGAACTCCACCTCTCGATTAGGAGGTAAACCGGGTAAGTCTTCCGGGAATACATCTAGAAATTTGTTAACCACTCGGATATCTTCAAGTTTCATATCATCCCAAGGTGGTTCCTTCACGCAAGCTAGGTACCCCTGACAACCCTCCAAGAGTAACCTTCTCGCCTGAATAGCTGATAGAATCTGTGGCATCGAACGCACACATGATCCCACGAACTTATACTCCTGCTCCCCAAGAGGCCTGAACACTACTACCTTCCTACGACAATCAATCACCGCATAACTAGAGAATAGCCAATACATCCCCAGTGTGACGTTGAATCCACACATGTCGTACATTACTAGGTTCCCCGGTAGCAGCATTCCTTGAATAAACATTAGGCAGTTTCCTAAAATTTGACTACAAATCGCTATACTCCCAATCGGTGTAGCCATAGACAACCACTCATCCATCCCTTGGGTTTCAACCCCACATAGTTTCACAAAACTAGCAGATATAAACGAATGAGTTGCTCCCGAATCAAATAAAACAACAGCTCTATTCGAAAGCAATAACATGGTACCTGTCACCATGTTCCTAGCGTGTTCCGCATCTACTGGAGTAAGGGAGTACATCTTCACCGGAGTCGTGTTTGTCTGATAGTTTCCCTGAAGCATCTGATTACTTCCACGGTTATGGCTTTGTGTAGGCATATCACTCCTCTGTGCCTAACAGTTCCGGGATATGTGGCCCGGTTTGCCACATTATAGCAGTGACCCTAGAACGGCAGACATTCCCCATTGTGCCATTTACAACACTTGGCGCATGGTGCAGAGGATAGATCCCCCTAAGAACCCTGTCGTTCAGTATTCTAGCGATAACCCGAACTATAATTCTTTTTCTTCTTCCACTATCTCTGTCGAGGACCAGTCAGAGAACCAGAAGATACCGACCTTTTCTTCTGTTCCTGTACTAAAACTCTCCTTGCTTGTTGATTGATTATTTTCATTGAGAGTTCTTAGTTAGGATTTTTTCCTTGGTTTAAACAATAAATCCTTGAGCAGGAATACCCTTATAGATAGTGAGTCTTTGCATCTTGATTGCAAGACTCATCAAGCTTGTGGATTTGGATTTGTTAAAATTATTTTACACAAGTTTGCATATTATCTTGATATTGTTTTTGCCAGCTTCAATCCAAAATATCTATTGTGTTTTATACTTAGAATATCGTTGAGATATTTGATTTGGATTGTGTTAAACTTACTTTGATCATTTGTGTGTTGAATATATTTTCTTGAATCAAAGGTTGAACTCTCATATATACATACACTCACACATCTTAGAGAGTTTACATATTGGATCTCACCTGAGCATTGAATCCATATCATCTGTGAGTGCATATTTGTTTATGCTGTATTTTGATACATATCTTCTTTACATGAAAGTATAATCACTGTATTAGTTATATTGTGAAAATACTGTTGTATTCGAGGCGTAGCCTGAGGGGGCGGTAATCTAGCCCGGTAAGGATTTTTTGTAAAGGTTGAGGTCTGCCCTGTGGTAATTGACCTGGTTGTTTAGGTGCCGCTCCACCCGTTAAGTGAGCCTTAGTATAATCCTTGTGCATGTGTGCCAAGGCGGGGACGTAGGCAGGATTGGTCGAACCTCGATATCATATTCGGTGTCACATTTACATATCTTGCATTATATTATGTTGTGTGCTTGATTTAATTTCCTTATTGAATATACTGCGTATCTAATAGACATAAAATTGCATTGAGTTGAGAAATACTGAATTTGCGTTGTATGCTTTGAATATTGGAAAATATTTCATATTTGCAATTTCATATATACTTAGACTGCCCCTAGGTTGTGTAATACTGCTGCTAAATTAGTTTAACCTAGGAAAAAATTTTTAAATACCAATTCACCCCCCTTCTTGGGATTGCACCAAAGCTAACAACATCTATTTAATTATAAAACAATGTTTTAAGATTACTTCACAAATTGTCGTGAGAAGTTAGAACACTTGTTGAATAAGCTCTCTTAATGGGCCTTCCCATCATAGGCTAATCAAGTTGTCCATTTATTTTGAATTAGAACACTTGTTGAATAAGCTCTCTTAATGGCCTTTCCCATCATAGGCTAATCAAGTTGTCTTTTCATCTATTTTGAATTAATAGAGCAGACATTGTGATTATTTGATTTGACGGAATAGTTGTTTATTGAAATGAAATGAAATGAAATGAAATATAATTTAAATTAATTTTGGGAATAAAGAGAATAGTTATTACTTATATATTCCTAATTGTTTCATTCAATAGGAAATAAAAAGAAATAGATATCTCTATCATGAAATTTGAAGATAATTATTCCTTATCTATTTATTTTTATGGTTTCATAAAATATTTCACATTGTTATTTTCTTTATAGTAGCAACATAATTTCTTGTATGATTAATTAATGTAATGAACTTACTAAAACTAATCTATTCTTGGGAATAAACATTTTGCAAACTAAACTTAATCTAAAAATTAGACGCTTCGAAGCAAACTGAGTTTCATAATTTAAATACTTATACTTAGTTCATTTCGGAACTCAGGTGTCCAAATCGAACATACGAGATCCAAACTGAGTGGGATCAGTTCCGACACATCCATGACATTGAAGTGGACGTGTCAAAGCTAGCTGTCACGACCTGCTCATTTTACATATATTTTTTTTATATCAATAACACAAATGCCACATCCAACTTAGCAGGTCACCATTCACCTGGACCCATGGGTACCAGGGATAAAACACAAGATACAGCAGAAGCCTACGCAGCAGAAAATATACAATCATATTCATTTCATCAAAACATACATCACAATGTACCAGAGTTACTACAGTCACTGTACTCCTATATATACATCTCAAAAATGAAATTTAGGGACAATTCCCACAAAACCATACTATCCCTACCAAAACTTACTCTTTCAAAGAGGGCAAACAACTGATCTAGTTCAGCGGGGCCTTTCCTGCTCTCCTACCAGGGGCTCCTGAAAAATGTATGAAATTTAGGGGTGAGACACCTCTCAGTAAGGGAAATAAACTAATACTAGTGTGTGACAACATGAGTAATCCGTGTTCTACATATAACATCCATATCATATCCAATACTGTTTAACAAATCTGGGAAAACATACGTATATCAAAATCATGGCAGAACATACTGCATTTCATAACATAACTCATCTCATATCATAATAATAACATAAAAACATCCTGGTAGGTTAGCTGGTTGTTGTCATGTATTACCCCCACATGACTGGGTTGTGTGGCCCGAAGGCGGGACCTGACAATGGTTGGCCAATCACTGTCAAGTCGATAGTCTAGTCTGTAGGTCCGATGGGTTTACCCAGACTGGTCCGTACACCAGGGGCGATAACAACACTCTTCTTGAAAATAACCACATCGACCATCCAATCTCACACCACTCCGTACAGCGGCGTTAACACAGATATCATGATCACGAAGACCATGGACACAAAGCAACGGTATCGTGCAAGTGATAGCCTAAACTAAGCCAACCAGGTTCTGATAACATATACATATACTGAAATTGTGATACAGAGATATATCATATCTTTCATTTTCACATTAATCATATCATTTTACATATATAAGTGTATCATGAAAATCATCGGCCTGTACGTCGGTATTACACATTATATCGTAGCTCGGCCCGTACACTAGCTACACATAGCACAGCCCGTACGTTGGCAAATCACATCACACAGCTTGGCCCGTACCTCGAAAAATCACATCACATTGCTCGGCCCGTACGTCGGCAAATCTCATCACATAGCACGGCCCGTACGCCGGCAACTCACATCATATGGCACGGCCCATACGTTGGCAAATCACACAAAATCTCATCATAAAAATCTCGGCCCATAAGCCGATTTTCCCATCATAATAACCTTATCACCATATTCCCAGAACAACAGTATGTCACAATCATTACTACTCATGCCACACTAAACCAGTTTTCCACGTATACAACATATCATTATTTTCAACAGGGTTTTCTCAAGTATAAAATATATACATAAACATATGTATTTTTCCTGAAAACGAGTGTCATAAATATATACATACATATTACAAAAAGAACTAGCTTACTTTATCCCCTTACTTGATTCCTGAATAGTCCCTAAGAAAATCTTCCCCGCCCCCGCAGGGTTCCTAAATCAACACCCTGAAAAATGAAAACTCACATAATTAAACTATAGTATTTCAACATGTATAACATTTCTTATAACTGCCATTAAATCAAATTTGGCTTAAAAGCCTCCCCTCAACTAAGGGATGACTCCCAATATTTCCAACCGACACTTCTGGAAACGAAAACTCCCAGTATTAAACTTCAGTATTTTAACGTATAAAACACTTTTCTCAACTATCACAAATCCAAAAATTGAGTAAAAAGGCTTACCCTGGATTTGGGATGGAATCCAACTTCACTTCTTTAACGATCCGCGCTGGCAGACTTGTGGGGTACTCCTCCAGGATCGTCGTGGTAGCTTCGGATCGTCGATCTAACGACTGGTGTGGCCGGAAATGTAGAGAGAAGGGAGAGAGAACCGTAGAGAGAGAGAGAGAGAGAGAGAGAGGAGAGAGAGAGTTTTCTTAAAAATATGATATTTCTCCCAAATTTTTCACTCTTATAAAACAGGATTTTGTCAACGAGCTCGACCTTCGTCGACGAGTCCTTCACAAATTTCGTCGCGAGTTCCTATATTCATCGACGAAATTCAGGCTGCCTCGGACCCCCCCTCTCGGTATTTTCTCGTCGACGAGCCCCTGTGTTCGTCGATGAATTTTCTATAGCCTTCGTCGACAAATACAGGGGATTCATCGACGAAGTCTACGACTTCATTCTGTTTCCAGTTTCCATTTCCCTTTCCTTATTATTTAAATTTCCTTTTAAATTTGGGTCGTTACACTAACGGTACCCAAAAAGTCACCCCTAACTAAAAATTAGATGCTTAGAAGCAAATTGAATTTCATACCTTATATACTTAGTTCTTTTTAGAAGTCAGGTGTCCAAATCGGGCATACAAGGTCCAAACTGAGTGGGGTCAGTTCCGACACGTCCGTGACATTAAAGTGGAGTGTCAGAGTTGATGGTATCCAAAAAATTCTCCCTAGTAGAAAATTAGATGCTCAGAAGAAAACTGACTTTCATACCTTAGATACTTAGTTCATTTCGGAACTCAGGTGTCCAAATCGAGCATACGAGGTCCAAACTGAGTGGAGTCAGTTCTGACACGTCCGTGACATTGAAGTGGACGTGTCGGAGCTGACGGTACCCAAAAACTCCTCTCATTTGAAAATTAGACGTTTAGAAGCAAATGAGTTTCATACCTTAGATACTTAAATATGGACACTAAAAATTCATCCCGATTTTAAAGATGGACACTTAAAATCAAAGTTAGATATTTAAAACTGTATCGTCTGTTATTTAACTATATAGTGATCATTCTTGCTATCAAATCATTTGTACTTATAGTATTCAAAAAATTCATGCTAATTTGTTGTATAATTATCATTTGTAGGGTCTTCGGTCTATCAAATGATGATGAAGACGATGACGACTGCGATGATGATGATACACACTATTTTTTGTATTTTTTTTGAATTTTTCCTTATGTGGATAGACTATGTATTTGATATTTATGTACATACTAACACTTTTTATGGATATATATTTTCATTTTCGTAACGATTACAACAATGGATCTATAATTATAGTTCAATATAATGTGTGGTGAAATGTGAAAAGTTAGGTGTACTCCCAAGATGGGGGTGAATTGGGTTTTTAAAATTTTCTTTGAAATCCCTTTGCTTTATAATTTCCTTTAGTTAAAAGTTAACTCCTTTTTCAATTTGAGTTAATTTGCAATCACACTCTTCAAATACAACAACTTCACAAGTACAATTGATATTCAATCCAATCAATGAAGTTAGCTTGATATCACAAAAATAGAAAATTCAACCAAGCTCCCAAAATTCAAATATCAATATCAAATAAGTATATTGATTTTAAGTATGTAACCAATCAATATATTAATGAGCTTTGGTATTAATCAATCAACTTACTCTCTTATGATTTCCGCAATAATATTGATTAATCAACATACTCCCTTAGGGTTTCCGCAATTCCCAAAAGCAAATTAATATCCAGCAATTCAAATAAGCATCCACATAGTTTATATATGCTGTAATTTAAAAAGAATAGGGAAAAGAGTGATACCAAGATTTTTACGAGGTTCGACTATACCCGCCTACGTCCTCGCCTTAGTTACACCACCCAAGGATTCACTATACTGCTCCCTTAACCAGGCGGAACAAACCTTTTCCAAACTCCTTCAAATAGGATAAAGTCCTCTCTAAGCGATACCTCACACTTGGTAAACCAAGGATTTAACAACCTGAACTGTAAAAAACAATAAGAAACAAGAACTAATTTTTGTGTACAAAGACACTCTCACAATAGAGCTGATTAGTACAAGTTAGAGCACTAATATACTTCAAATTAAATATCAATAAGGAATGAATTTGAAGCTTAAGAAATTAATCACCGAGTTCTTCTTTAGATTAAATGAAACTTAGTAAGAACACAAGAACCGAGTGGTTGTATCAGCAGGAATTCAGTAGAATTTTAGCAAGGATGTGTGAGCTAGAGAGCTTTAAGAATTAGAGACTTTGATTGTTAGATTGTAAGTAGTTGTATGTAAAAATCCTTTGGTTTTTCATGTATTGATAGAGTTTTAAAGTAATTTCTTGTTGCCCACGTTTACTTGGAGTATTTCCCAAGTTTATACAAAGTTTGGAGTCCAAGCAAACAATTTTAAAAGTTTCCCACTCTACTTTATCTTAAATTTGGAAAGTCACTCGCCTTTCAAAAAGAGGTGTTGTCAACTTCAACCACCTTTCAGTATTTTGAGTATAACTTTCACTATACAATTCCGATTTGAATGTTCTTAGTATCAACAGAAAGTTAAAAGAAAATTCCACAATTTTCATGTTAGACACTTTTTAAGATAAGGAGTGTTTGATAGATAAAATTGCTCATCAATACAGATCTAAGGTGCTTTTAATTTCAAAAATAATTTTAACCTTTTTGAAATAACTTTTGATCTTAAAAAGTATTTTCCAAGTATTTTAAAAATGGGTCTCTAAGTCAACAATCATTCCTAAGAGTTTCAAAGCATCCATATTGATTTTAAATGAAGTACTTACATAAGACTTTTCTTAAAACTTAAACATTCGAAATGTGAAGTCTTTATGTATGTCTTCCTTTGAGTCCACCTTGATTTTGAGCTTCAACATTCTTTAAGCTTTCATAATATTTGTCAAACTTTAATCTGTTGAGCTTTCTTTTGATCACTTGTTTGGAATCTAGGCTATCAATGCATTCTTGATCTTGAACTCTAATGCTTAATTCCTGAAACATCACCACTTTAACCAAAACATGTAAAATTCCCTTGATTTGTTAACATCAAAATAAGATTCGTAAGCCTTACGATGACGATTGCGATGATGATGATACACACAATTCTTTGTATTTTTTGTAATGTGGATAGACCATGTATTTGATATTTATGTACATACTAACACTTTTTATGTATATATATTTTCATTTTCTTAATGATTACACTAATGGATCTATAATTATGGTTCAATATAATGTGTGATGAAATGTAATTATAGGGTTTTCATTGGAATGTCTGATTAAATTTTTTTTTAATTGTATGAAACTTTTAGTGACGGTTCTAAAATTGTCACTAAAAGTCGGCCAATAATGGCGGTTCCAAAACCATCACTAAAAGTAGGATAACAGTGATGATTTCGAAACTGTCACAAATAGTAGGTTTTTAGTGATGATTTCCAGCCAACAAATAGTGTCAGTTATGGTGACAGTATTACACCTTTAGTAATGGTCCACCTCTGTCACTAATATTCAATTATTAGTGATAGTTTCGAAAACGTCACTAATAATGAGTTGAGACGGCCGTTATAGTGACCAACCTATAACTGTCACTAATAATTAATAGTGACGGTTTCTAACCATCACTAAAAGTCTTCTTTTTTGTAATGATTGTAAAGAACTTATTAAAACTGATCTATTCTTTGGAATAGACATTTAGCAAATCAAACGTAACCTAAAAATTAAATAACTTCTACTCCAATTTAAAAAATGGAAACATAGTCAGACATTCAATTTGCCTAAATACTAATTAAATTATTGAACTATTAATCAACTTATGGCAACTTGACTTTTGACTTTCAATATGTCAAAATCTTGAAATTAATTTTTGTCATTGTCTCTTTGACTTCAATTAAGAAGTAGGTCCACTATCTCCACATTTTAGGCATGCATGGAAAATCAAATTCTATCCCTACAAACATAACTAATGGAATACTTTCTTGTATTTAAGCTAGTTATACAGCTCCTACTTTAATATATATATATATATATATTCCTTGTTCAGGATCATATCTGCAGAGTGCAAGGAGAGAGTAGTACGTAAAAGGGAAGTTAAAACTATAGATATATCCCACAAAAGAGACATCTAATAGTATTAGCTAGCACGCACTCTCCTTCAACTAAGAATGGTTCACGAGATTAGGGCATATATGGGGTGGACCATGCATGCCCACCTGGATATATATATATATATATATATATATATATATATATATATATATAAAACTTTGTAGACAAAGATTATAATAAAAACTATATATATAACTAATGAATTATATTGGAGTAGGCCAAGATGGAAGCTGGTTCCATTAGAGAGAGAGAGAGAGAAGGGGGGGGGGGGGGGGGGGGGGCTTTAATCCGAAGAGGGGAATATGGGCACACCACCAGGAGCTTACTCCATTTGTGGAGAGCATAGTCTAAATGGCACATCTTGTCTTATCCATACTACAATATGAATATCAGCACACTGCATGCACACACTCACTTAATTAAAGGCCTTTGTTTTTTTGGAAGAATCATATGCTTCTAGTGGCTGCAACTTCTTCCTGAAGATGGCTATATATACACATATTAATTATCTAATAATGTGCCAATTTTTTGCACAATTGTTCTCCATCGGCCATCTTACACCATGCAAGATACCCTTTCTCGTCATTGATTTTAATTTTGCACAATTTTTTTAGATGAGTAAGTAACCACAACTTTCAATTGAAAGAGTGAAAGGAAATGATTGACATGTAGCGAGGGAAATTATTTTTGGGGAAAAATTATTGGGTTAAGTTGATTAATCATGTTGTATTTTATTAGATAATTCATTAAATCTTTAAGGGTTCATTTGGATCAAGAATTTTGATGGAAAAAAGGAAAGGAAAATGAGAAGAAACTCATTTTCTATTTTATTTCTCTTCTTTATATCAAATACTATTAAAAATAATTTTTTTTATAATACAATTAAAAATTAAGAAAAAATTAAACGTGAATGGTGTATAAAACCAAAATTTAGTCATTGATTTAATATATTTTTCATTTTCTTATTCAATTTCCTTAATAACCGAACATGATAAATTAAATTCCTTCATGTTTTCCTTTCCTTTCCCTCATATTTTCCAAGTTTCAAACAGGGCCTAAATCTTGATTAATTTTTAAATAAGAATTAATTAATTGAGTTAAATTGTTTTATAGTCATCTAAAAAATTCAAAGATGTTGACTAGTTGGTTATCTAAAATATAATGTTAGTAGACAACACAATCTAATCTAATAATTTCTCCTTTTCTTGTTGTATTCTAGTAGGATATAAGGAGTGAGACCCGTACATATGTGAGTGTGTACGGTCCACCTCTATATATATATAGTTAGGATAGACAAAATTGTTAATTTATATAAGTTGGCTAACCATATGCATCACACCATACATAACCAATTATTTCCTTGAATTTTTGAGCGATTTTCAATTAGTAACTATATCTAAGTCAAACTTTTTCAAATCGTTCAAAATTTAAGAATAAGATATTTATTATTTGAAAAAAAAATGTTTTGTAATAAGGTAGTTTAACCGTCTATTGATTTCTTGCAAGTAGGAATTTGAGGTTTAAATTTGATTCGAACAGATAATTAATTATTTGTTTAAAGGATTTGATTAATTTTTTAAAGAGTGATATGATTAGTTGGGTGATATATATTAAATAAGAACAAAAAGAAAGTATCATATTTATGGTTTCAAATATGGTGTCATATTGTTTGTTGATCACTGTGGGTGTTATTCATCCCCCTTCTCTTTAATTTCTGGGAATCTCTTGGACCCAAAACAACCCACATCACATCAAGTTATATTAATTGCAAATATTCATTCTCTGCATGTGCTGTATGATTAACACCCAACTGAATCACACAATTCCATTGATCACTTTTCATCCCTCATGAAATATTATTACTCCAATGGCAAAACTACAACATGCATGAAATTGACAAGGATATGTTAGAATAATTGAAGAATAGATTCATTGTCCCTAATATATTATTTTTCTCATATGCATTAAAAATAGCAATGAATAATTTTTCTACTGTCTAATCACAAAGGCATTATACAATACAGAATAACATAGTTAAGTAGGTAAGTTGGAATTCCACCACTTATGCTTTCAGTGCTATTCTAAAAATTTTTGAACGTAAAACCGTCTTCTTAAAAGTAGGGATGGCAAAATGGATTCACGGGTCCGGTTCAGGCGGGTTGTAAATGGATTGGAGTTAAATGAGTTTGAGTTTGGGTTTACCCGTTTATAAACGGGTCACTACCATGTAAACCCTAACCTGCCCATTTAATAAACGGGTTATAAAAGAGTTACCTGTTTTAAATATTTCATACAAAATGAAATGTTTCATTCACTTTCCTTTTTCCCTTTTCCTTCTTTCATTTAATTCCTCCAAGCACGATCTTAATTATCAACCAGAAAAGGTAAATCAATATCACTTTAGAGAAAAAAAAAAATTTGATCAGAGGCTCAGTTTGCATTCCAAATCAATCGCATTCGTGGGGGCGAGGTAGCAATCGCTTTTCGTGGCCCCACACCGATCATAGTAGTAGGTCATCCAAAAGAGGTGAAAGCCATAAGCCATGGCGGCATGGATCATGGAGAAGTGGTCCGGTTGTAAGAAGCAACTACCGTCTGAGCTCCTACGGTGCAAGAGGCATCCACATCTGACGCCATGGGTTGATCTCAAAACGTATGGGCAGGCATAGTTGTTGAGGCTAGAGATGGGCAGAGAATGAAGGGGCAACTAGGCAAGGGAGATGGTGAGCTTCTCTGGAACAACCATCGTTTGAGCATCGAGGGAGATGGCGAGCTTCAGCTGGGCAGATAGGCGACTAGGCAAAGGCGTTGGCAACTTGGTGTGCGGTTGGGCAAACGGGCAAGGGTGCATGACAGTGGAGTGGAGGAGTGGAAATGTGGAATAAGAATAGTGGATAGGCAGCCACAGCCTATAGCTGGCAAGATAGGATTTAGGAATTAGGGTTTTATTGTAAAATGTGTTTATATAGCACTCGTAAACGGTTGACCCAACCTGAACCTGGGTTGATCCGTTTATAAATGGGTCAGCTCCGGGTTGAACTGTTTATAAACGGGCCGACTTGTATAAAACCTTAACCTGTTTATAAATGGGTCAGTTTTGGGTTGACCCATTTATAAACGGGTCGACTTGTATAAAAACCCTAACCCGTTTTAAACAGGCAGGTCACAGGTCACCCGACGGGTTTTGACCCGCTTTGCCATCCCTAGTTAAAAGGTAGAATGTACACAAGAGAAAATTATAATTCTAGCAAAAATTGAGTTATTGATTTTTTTACTTCTCTTATATGAGTTAAAACTACGACATGCATGAAATTAACAAGGATATGTTATAATAATTGAAGAATAGATCCATTGTCTCTGATATATTATTTTTCTAATATGCATTAAAAATAGTAGTGAATAATTTTTCTACTGTTTAATCACAAAGGCAATATACAATACGGAATAGCACAGTTGGGAAAGTAGGTAGGTTCGAATTCCACCACTTATGCTTTGACTGCTTCTAAAAATTTTTGAACCTAAAAACTCCCTCTTAAAAGTAAGGGTGACAAAACAGGTTCATGGGCCAAGCTCAGGTGGATTGTAAATGGGTCGGAATTAAACGAGTTTAGGTTCGAGTTGACCCATTTATAAACGAGTCACTACCATGTAAACCTAATTCATTCATTTAGTAAAACGGGTTATAAGCGAGTTACCCTTTTAAAACATATAATTTATTTAGTTTAAATTTTTTAAAAAAATTTATATAAAATGAAATGTTTCATCCACTGTCCTTTTTCCCTTTTCCTTCTTTCATTTAATTCCTCCAAACATGATCTTAATTATCAACCAGAAAATCTAAATCAATGTTACTCTAGAGAAAAAAAATTGATCGGAGGCTCAGTTTACATTTCAAATCAATCGCGTTCATGGGGGTGAGGTAGCAATCGCCTTTTGTGGCCCCACACAAATTGCAATAGTAGGTCATCCAAAAGAGGTGAAAGTCATAAGCCATGGCGGTGTGGATCCCAGAGAAGGAAATGGTCCAGACGTAAGGCACAACTACCGTCTAAGCTCCTATGGTGCAAGAGGCGTCCACATCTGACGCCATGGGCTGATCTCAAAACGTATAGGTAGGCATAGTTGTTGAGGTTACATGTAACGACCTCTTTATATATATATATATATATATATTATTTTATATATCAACTGTTCTGATACCCCCTACTATGGAACTTGAGCCTCGGAAAGCACCGAGGTGAATTTGAATATAAAACCATACCTATGCAGCGAAAACGTAATCCATACATCCATACACATCATACAATACCAGAAATTCGTATTTCTAAACCATAACTATATAATACATCTCTCTCCAAAATACTTGTCCCAAAATTCAAACCCTACACAAACTTACCCTCTAAACCAGGGCAATCAATATACTCTCTATCCGCGAGCCTGATCTGCTCGCCCAGCTGGCTCACCTGAAAAATGTTAAAGTCATAGGGTGAGTCGATGCTCAGTAAGTGGAAATATGTTATTACTAGTGTGTGGCAACTAAGTTAAGAATACTATTTAAATAACAACTGAACTGTAATACAATAATGAATCTGTAAAGCATATCTTTCTTTTCACAATTTAAAATATAACTGTATCATCTGTGTTTTCTACTTTTCATACTACTAATATCATACTATACTCATCATATATTGTAAATTTGTATACATATACATAATTGTGCTTTATCCTTGGAACTTCGTATGTTATGATTTGACCCCTCATGATAGGGTTGTGCGGCCCATCGGCGGGACTTAATTTGGTCGGCCCTCCAGATAAGTCAATATACTCTACACTACCTCAGCCCGGCCAAACTGCATCCATTCCTAGGCTTGGGACTGGCTGCTACCTCGTCAAATCAACCCTCTCAACCCAGCAAACTGGGGAGCTGCATACTCTCCGAGCACGGCTGACGGTACCCACACACTATCTGAGATATGTAGTTGCACTCTATCTAGATCTAGCAACGGTACCGTGCTCTATATTCTTTATCTGTATCTGTCTATAAACATTCTTCAGGGATCTGATACTATATATATATATACATATATACTCTTTTACTGTTTTCATCATGTTTCCAAAATTACCATAACGCTATCTTTCTATACTATAAATCTTGTAATCTCTGTATCATATATCTATAGCATCTTGATGCTATCTCTGTATATCTGTCTGTATAATATGTTTATATACTATGTCTATATGCTTTGAATGTTAAGGTAATAGGAAACATGGCAAACTATAAATACTGTATACATTGTTCTATATAAAACTGTAATATATACTGATTTGAATAAAGCTGTAATATACTAATCTAGATAAATATCTGTGATATACTGATCTGTATAGAACTATAACATACTGTTCTGGATAAAATATCTGTAATATTCTGTCTATATCTGTATAATCAGTATAGTATGATATACAGTAAAAACTATAAGTTCTTCATCTCATAAATATCTACTCAGGCCACACAAGTATTTAAAACTCATATTCTGTAAAACTGGGTAATAAACTGGTATGTACATGAGTGTAAAATCTTTGATAACATTATAAAAATTCCTAGCATAGCATATTTCCCTTACCTTAGCTCTGAAAAGCCCCTACTAAATTCTGGCCCTATACCCGCAGAGTTCTCCACTCAACACCCTGAAAATCAAATCCCCCAGAACAAAACATTAGTATTTCTTCGCGTATTGTATTTCTTATAACTGAGGGAAAGACAAATATTGAATAAAATGTCTTACCTTGAGAGTGAGACGAAATCCAAACCAACTCCACCAACGATCAGCTCCAGCAGACTTGCAGAGAACTTCGCCAGGAGCGTCGTGGTGGTTTTAGATCTTTGATTTGGTGTAAAACGGGCCCGAAATCGAAGAGAGAAGGGGTGGAAGATGTTTAGAGAGAGAAAAAGAATTTCTTACGCTAATTTTTCATCAAAAATCCAAGTTTTCACTATTTATAGAGTCGGATTCGTCGACGAGACACGTTATCTCGTCGACGAGTCCTTTAATAATTTGGTCAACGAACTTCCTCCCTCGTCGACGAATTTCAGACTGTCCCTAAACCCTTCTCGGTATTTTCTCTTCGACGAGGTACTGTTATGCGCTCGTTGACGAGGCCCTGTGTATTACTTCCAGGTTATTTCATCCAAAATGCAGTGTCGTCAATGAAGTCTGCTGCCTCCTTCCGTTTTTGTTTCCATTTTCCTCTTTCTTTAATATTTAAATATCATTATTTTTCGGGTCGTTACATTAGAGATGGGCATAGAATGAAGTGGCAACTAGGCAAGGGAGATGGCTAGCTTCTCTGGAACGACCATTGTCCGAGCGTCAAGGGAGATGACGAGCTTCAACTGGGCAGACAGGCAACTAGATAAGGGCATTGGAAGATGGTGTTGGCAACTTGGCATGTGGCGTGTTGGGCGGACGGGCAAGGGCACATGATAGGGGAGTGGAGGAGTGGAATAGGAATAGTGGATAGGCAGCCATAACCTGTAGCTTAGGATAGCATTTAGGAATTAGGGTATTATGTTTAAAGTGTGTGTATATAGCACTCAAGCAAATAAATGAGTAACCCGACCCCAACCTGGGTATAAAACCCTAACCCATTTTAAACGGGTGAGTCACGGGTCACCCGTCGGGTTTTGACTTGTTTTCCACCCCTACGTAAAAGGTAGAATATACACAAGAGAAAATTATAAGTCTAGCAAAAATTGAGTTGTTGATTTTTTTACTTCTATTGTATGAGTGTGTATATATGTATGTATATACGAATAACACAGTCGGGTAAGAAGGTTGGAATTCTACCTCGTATGTAGATTGCTTCTAAAAATTTTGAATCCTAAAACCTCTTTCTTACAAGGTAGAATGTACATGAGAGAAAATGATAATCCTAGGAAAAAATCTTTTCTTATGTGTGTGTATTTATGCATGTATACATATTTATAGGTAAGTGAGGACCGTCAAATTATTGGAGCTCGCCAGTCATCGAGTCAATCTTGACATCAATTATTTGCAATTTTTATTATGATAGACATTTTTAGGTGACCTCTATTGAATATGTGGATATACTTTTAACAAGGTTACCCTGGTGGAATGAGTGGCATACACCTTTATTAAGAAGTCTTGGTATCTAGCTTTTAATATACTACAAACAAAGTAGGTATTCGTCGATTTAGGCTTCTTTTGGTTAATCTTGATGGGATATAAAGCACTTGCTTTTATGAGCTAGTTAAGTAAATTATGTAGCAATAAAGCATTTGACACTTGATTTGAACTCACTTTGTAGTGGCCCCTATAGTTTGTCTTCCATAATGAATGACGCAAAAAGGTTAAAATAGGGTTTGGACGTGTGCCTTGCAACTTGACTTAAGCATATGTACCCTAAACATTATCTTCTACCAAGTTGCTCTAGGAAAGGGTGTCTTACTCAAACTATTGAGTTGATCAATGCGATTTGAGGTATTTGGTTGAGTGCTTCTATCTTGATGGATTATACCTTTTTAAGTTGTTAAGTTTGCCTTAGGTACTCAAGTACAGCATTTTCCAACAATTGTAGACACCCTATTTTTCCTGACTATTATATTGCAAAATTTAGGTCTTTTTACCTATTTTAGTTTCTTTTTTAGCTTATTTTAGGGGGTCATTGTTTTGAAAAAAATGGGTGCCGTCTAAGGTCTTTCCCTAAATGCGGTCTGTAAAAACCCAAAAAAGAGATATAAAAGATTAGTGGATTGATTTCCAAAAAAATAATAATAATAATTAAAATTTATTTTTATTTTATTAATAAAATATATTATTAATATTAATTATATATATATATATATATATTAAATCACCTGAAGCTTCAAAGAAGCTTCAGGTGACTTCTTCAATTATAATTTACGCCCCCCCCCCCATATTCTTCTTCTTCTTCTTCTTCATTTCTTTTCTTTTCACGCGCACCTCTGAACTCTCTCTCTCTCTCTCTCTCTCTCTCTCTCTCTCTCTCTCTCTCTCTTCATTCTCTCTCCGTCTCTCCTCAATTTTGTGGCGGATTTTTGCCTGATCGAAAATTCGAAGATACCACTGGACTGCATTCACCGCTGCCGTCATTTCTACTAGAGTGAATTGGTGGTAGGAGTGGCGTAAGCATATTCCGTGGGGTAAGCCATTTTCTTCTTTTTCTTTAATTTCTTGCAAAATATAAGCCCAATTTACGAACGAACACCACCACGAGAATCTAGGGATGATTCTCTACAAGTTTAGTGGGATGGAATTCTTGTGGGGGTATCGGACCAAAACTCCAAATTTGGGGTGCAGGAGTTATTAAGGGGCTTATTTTTAATTAATTAGCATTAATTTAGAAATTCTAAAATATTAAGCATCTGGGACTAAAGTAGGATTTCTGGAATTTAGGACCCAGGTGAGCGCCGCGGGTGTAATTTTGGGACTCGTAGGCAAAATTTGGAAAATTAAGTGGGGATGTTAAATAATAGTTTAAATATTAATTTGAAGTATATGGAGCTTAGGGAAGGCTAGATGAGTATTATTTTAGAAAAATAGATTAATTAATTTAGGGAAAATGTAAATTTCAGGAGTTGAATTTCGGGCGCCAAGGGCGTAGGATTTGGGTCCTAACGAATTTCTCAGTAGTCAGGTAAGGGAATAAACTAAAACAGTTATTTTCCATACAAATTATTATTAATTATGAGTAAATTTATTTTCAGAAAAGCATATGCTATATTGTTTATTATGAATGAAATGTGCGATTGAGAAAATACTGCTATGATGATTAAAATATATATGTATGTATGAGATGCCGGAAAATCACGATTTTAGAATATGAAGTATGACTTTTAACAGCATATGTGTGGCATGAATATTATTTTATGTGAAATGTATTATGATGTGAAAGATTTTACGAACAAAGCATGGTTTCAGGTATTATAAAAAGATGAGTTATGTTGTGATGATTTTTACGATTATATGATAAATGATTTATTTTCAAAATATATATACCTAAAGCGATTTTGGCACGAGGCCATGTATTTATGTTTCGGCATTAGACTATATTTATGTTATCGGCACGAGGCCGTATTTATATTATTGGCGCGAGGCCGTATTTATGTTATCGGCGCGAGGCCGTATTTATGTTATCGGCGCGAGGCCATATTTATGTTATCGACACGAGGCCGTACTTATGAAACTATGAAAGATGCTATATTATCATGTACTATATGTTATAAGAACCCGGATGTTAGTTTAGTTCAGTTCAAGAGCTCGGTACCATAGCCATATTGTAGATCAGATATCTACGTCAGATTAGTGCTAACCATCCCACGAGGGGATGGGAGATGGATAGTCGATGTGGCTTTCAGTAGAGTGTGGACGTCCACCTGACAGTCCAGACCAGGGTGTGGCGGGCTCATCGTACTTACAGACATATTTGACTCAGCAGTGGTTGGCCAGCCATTGTCGAGTCCCGCCTTTGGGTTGCACAACCCGTCATGGGGGGTAATACATGACACCAGTTAGCTATTCATCCTGGGTATATGTTTTCAGTATTATCAGTATAACATATGTTTTATGTATTATATGACTTACTAGAAAATACGGAAGCATGTGATTTTTCAGTATGGTATGATGAACGTTTATGAAATATGAAATGTACTGTATACGTATAATTACATTAGATATTCATGTTGTCATACAACTATATTTAGTTTACTTTCCCTTACTGAGAAGTGTCTCACCCCGAAACTTATTTAACTTTTCAGGAAACCCAGAGAAACCGGCGGGTTAAGGCTGCCGTTGAGTGAGTGGAGCTTCCCTACTAGAAGGGTAACCGTTGACCTAGGACCAAGAGATTTTTGTTGTATGGTCCTAGTATTGTTTTGACTTTTTGGTACTTGTATATAAATACAGTATTTTGATGATGTAATAAACTCTAGTATTATGTATGATGGATGGATGATTTCAATTTTATACTTACTGCTGCTTAGGTTTCCGCTGTAAATAACAGGTGTCCCCGTTACCCATGGGTTCGGGTTGACCATTTTATTTATTATGTGACATTTTATGTTAAGAAATTGAGGGACGTTACACGGTCCCTCATTTCACTCACCTCACCATATGTTTTCCGCTTGTGTTCATTAGTGTCCCTTATATATACACAATAGTGAGCATTTTCATTATTACAATAAAATAATACAAAAGAGAGATAAGTACAAAAAATAAAAGAAAAAAAAAGAAAAAAAACAAAAAACAAAAAAAAAAAGAAAACAAACAAAAATTGCAGCTTCTCAAGCTAGCTCTTTTAGTCTTGAACACTTGCACACAAAAAAACAAGGGGGCGGGTTAACAACGGACTAATTATGTTCGCTTTGAGACGGCCCATAGCGAGCTTATGTTGAATTTAAGGCCCAATTAGCAGGCTTAATTTTGCAATCAATGCCCATTGTGAGCCTATGCCAAGTCCCAACTCTCTTAAGCTCATTTCCACCTAAGCCCTAACCCTCTTAAGCCTAAGTCCCTTTAAGCCAATGTTCCTTTGGTTACCATAAGGGTTCATTTCCCCCCTGCTCCAGCTCCTGCTAGAGTTTGTGCCTCACCTTTTCCCTTGCTCCAACCCCCTGCCAAAACTTGTGTTGACTTTTTGAGTCCGTCTCCTATTTTGATTATGAAAAACTATAGTATCTCATATGTGTGCTAAGTGTATGAACAAGTTTACTTTTCAAGTACATCATTTGATGCATTCCATGGAAATGTAAAGGAGCGGAGCATGAAGTCTTTGTTTATTTCAAGTTGTATTATATTGTTTCATATTTATCATTCGGGTATGTAATTATAATCTAAGGTCTGTAATAATTAATGCATGGCATGCATAATAGGACTATAAGCTCAGTAATGACCATAGATAGACTTTAGGACTGACTTCGGTCGACCGATGCCAAGATTTTTAGGCTAAATTAAAGAGTTTTGACCTTAGATAGACCCTAGGTCCCTGCACATAACTATAAACTCAAAATAGGACCTATAACTTAAAATTAAAAGGGATTCAAGCGACCGAACCAGGCACGTTAAAAACGCCTCAGTTGACCAAATGGTTGAAAAGTCAGAAGGTTGACTTTGGTTGGGCGACCAAACCAAATTGAACTGAGTGTCCTCAGTCGACCGAACATATAATACTAACTTTTCCACCATCCCTCGGGGCTCGAACTTCACGTTCAAATTAACCTCAGGTGACCGAATCCTCAAGTTCGGCAGACCGAACATAGGGTCAGATGATCGAACCTTGAGGAGGTTGGGAATCACCTTAGACTCAGCCACCCAAAGCTTTGACTAGGCACCAGAACTTCAAAAATGCTTTTTTTTTTGTGTCTGTTCGGGCGACCGAACCTATGGCTCAGGCGACCAAAACTCTCGGGTTGACCAATTTTTACCGCAGATAATTAAGGATAAATCAACTTTATTTTTTATAAACATGTTTTAAACAGTTTTAAATATTACCCTTTATGTCCCCAACGATTATATTTTTGGGTATGTCTATAAATATGACCTCATTTGCAAAATTAAGATGGGATTAGGGAGTTTAATTAAGAAAATAACTTCTGAATTTTTGAGAGCTCCTTCTTCATACTCAAAGCCAAATACTCATTCTTTGATCATTCTTTTGCAAAACCTATTTGAGTAAGAGTATTTTAAATCATCCTACACTGGTTAAACTCTCATTGTTGTGTTAATTGTTGATTTTCTAAAAGAGAGTTAAGCCGAAAATTTTCCCTATAGATTTAGTTCATAAATTTATTATGTAGGGAAAATCTTGCTAGCTTGTGAGTCTTTACATTTTGATTGCAACACTCTTAAGTTGTCTTGTGTTGTGAAGCAAATATTTTTTACAAGCTTGGTATAACGACCTAAAGAATAATGGTATTTAAATAATAAAGAGAAAAAGAAATGGAAACAGTAACAGAAAGAGGCAGTTGACTTCATCGACGAATATAGGGGATTCGTCGACAAGGGTACAACAGGACCTCGTCGACGAGGGCGAGCTTCGTTGACGAGAAAATACTGAGAGGGGTTTTGGGCCGTCTGAAATTCGTCGACGAGGAAGTAAGGTTCGTTGACGAAATTTCTTAAGGACTCGTTGACGAGATGACATTGCTCGTCAACGAATTCCACAGTATAAATAGTGTTTAACTTAGATTTTCACGCCGAAATTTCAACCGAAACTCTCTCTCTCTCTCTCTCTCCTCTACGGCTCCCCCTCCATCTCTCTTCGATTTCGGTCTTGTCAATCACCGGATCGACGATCTGAGGCCACCACAACGTTCCTAGCGGAGTTCTCTTCAAGTATGCTAGAACGGATCATTGGTGAAATGAAGTTGGAATTCATCCCAAATTTAGGGTAAGGTCTTTTATTCCGTTTTTGGCCTTCGGACAGTTGTAGGAAATGATGTAAGCAAAAAAACATTGATATTTTGTTCTGCCAAATGTGGTTTTTGGGTGTTGAGTGGAGAACCCTGTGGGTGTTAGACTTGTTACAGAAGGAGGGTTTAGAAGAAAAACATGTAAGAGAAATATGCTATGCTAGGTTATTTGACTATGATTTCAGTATAAAATTATAAATGTTCTACGAGAGTATTATTCACAGTAAAAATTTATATAGTTTATCAAGTATGATTAATATGTTTTAGCATTACTGTGTCGCTTGAGAATATAGATATAGTATAGAGGTATGTTTTACAGTATTTTCTTGAGTTATGTTTTACAGAATATACAGACAGTGAACATATTTTACAACAATTACAAAAATACCATGATTATACTGTTTTACAGTACCATGACATATAGATTTACAGTTAATTACAGAAACACATTTGATATAGATATAGTTTTCTACAGCGTCATGGTTTATACGGTTATTACAAAATCATGGTAAAATAGATAGTTGTATATAGAGATGTATTATATATTATCAGACCCTATTGGGCCATACAGTTTACAGAGCACGATACCGTAGCTACATACAGTATATAGAGTGCAACCACCTATTCAGATAATACATGGTATAAAGGTCGATCGCATAAAGTCCACGAGTGGACAGGCTCCCCATCAGATATGGGTTGAGGAGGGCTGATCAGACTATGGAGTATAGTGATTTATTCCTAGTTGGCCAGCTAGGGTAAATCCCTCCTACGAACCTTACAACCCTGTCATGAGGGGTTAAATCATGACACACAGTTATCCATAGGGAAGTTTACAGTTATTACTATGTTTATACAGGTTTATAGAGATAGAATATATATATATATATATATATATATGTTAGCAGTATTTTGAGTAGAAACCTAAAGTACAGAAATGTTAAGCAACAGGTAAAAGATGAAGATTTATATTACTGGTATTGTATTTTACAGTTTCAGTGATACATGATTATATAGTAATAGATTTTCACAGTATTGTAACTCATTTACCACACATTAGAAATAACATATTTTATCTTACTGAACGTTGGCTCATCCCAATTACTTTTAACATTTTTCATGTGATCGGGGTAGGCGAGCAAACCAGGCTCGCAGGTAGAGGGGTTTCAGTACTGCCCTATCAGTAGATAGTGAGTATGTGTTTGGAGTATTTTTGTATAGCCCAGCCCAGTTGAGGGTATTTTGGGGAATAGTCGTACATGTATAATTTGGGAAACAATTTAGCACTCTGGTATTATATATATTTACCTATGGTTATGTTTATGTGATTTCTGCTTCTCACTGCTTAGGTTGATGATTGGGTTTATTCCAATATGGTATTAGAGCATGTTAAATGTTATAGTATAAAAAATAAAAATAAAAAAACTCAGTTAAATAGTAGGTCATTACACTTGGTTTATAAAATATCTTTTGTGCTTAAAGTTTTTGAAAATCATTTTGACATATTTGATCTTTCTCTTGAAAATCTTTGAAACTTTATTTGTGATTGATATATTGATATACATTGTTTCAAAGATATTGTTGTAGCACACTCTCTCACTTTGATTGCCCATTGAATATCTTGAGAGTAGGTTCACATATCTTCACTGAGCTTATAGATCTATCATTTGGAAGTGCATTAGTTATTTCTTGTGTGTATTGGTACATATCTGCTTGTTTATAAGCATTTGAATTGTACACACATTTTACATTCATTTTTGTATTCTAAGCGTGGCCTGAGGGGGCTTCAATCCAGCCCGAAAGGATTGTATGTAAAGGTTGGGGTCAGCCCTGTGAATTTGACTTAGGGTCTTCTCCACCCCGCAAGGAGAGTGTGTAAAGGTTGAGGTAAGCCTTGGTGTAATTTGACCTGGTTGTATACGGTACCACTCCACCCATTAAGTGAGCATTAGTGGTAGGTAGTATTGGCCAAACCCCGATAACATATATGGTGTCAGTTTTATTTTCCGCAATTTACTTTCTGCACCTGTATGTTAATATTTATTACGCTGAATGTTTGATATACTGAGATAGCTTTAAATTGATTAAATATCTACTCAGTAGAATATTTGTGATATTGGAAAATACTTATATAGACCCTTGGTTGTGTATACATTGCTGCTGGATAGCTATACCTAGGCATAAATTTTTTAAATATCCAATTCACCCCCCTCTTGGGAATACACCAATTCCAACAACTTGCTTTAGCCCCCTGTTTCAAGCGGCTCCACTACCCCTACTAGCCACCACCTTGCCTCCTATGCCAACCCAAGCATGTCTTGACCCCTTAGGATAAAGAAGAGCAAGGAGAGTAGGAGAAGGAAGATTAGCAGAGGTAGAGAAAAGGAAGAGCCAGATAATGAAAAGAAGAAAGGAAATAGGAGCAAGGAAGAAGTAGTTAGAATTGAAGAAACAGAATGAGGAGTTAAAGACCAAAGGTAGTTCCCCCCCCCCCCCCCCTTTTCTGTTTTTCTCTAGTCCTTAAAAAGCTAGTTTAGCTAGTTCTTATATATGGTATCCCAGGTTTCATTTTTTTGTTTGAACCCTAAAATCTTGGTTTCAAACCCCCCCAAAAACACTACAAAAACCCCTCCAAATAGAGTTCCCTAAAACCCCAAGAAGAATCCTTAAAATACCCAATTAAACCAAAAAAAAAAAAAAATTCCCCAAACAAATTCCCTTGAATTTTGGTTCAAAAATCTACCCAAAGTTTTGTAAAAATACCCCTAAAAACCCCAATACATGCTCGAGTCTTCGACCCAAATCCAAGGAGCCCAAACTTGAAAACTCGGTCGAAATAACTAGAGCAAGGTCAAAGGATCCAAAGCCATAAATCCTGACCCGACCCGGGTCCAATCCAAGTTAAATGACTTTAGGGCCATGATCCGGCCACCTACCCAGACCCAGGTCAACTCTGACCTAGGTCAATGTACCCATCCCAAAACTAGACTTAGCTTAGTCCCCCCCCCCCCCCCGGCAGCCCAATCCTAGACGTGACCCAACTAACATACCTAGCTCAATAGCTTAACTAAGCCCCAAGCCAAGACCATTTAAACCTAAGGCCTAATTGAACCTGTTGACCTAACAAGGCTTATGCATCTTATTTTGATGATAACAAATCAAGGAAACTTAACATGTTTCATTAAGTGATGATGTTTCAGGTAACTCAAGTATCAAGATCAAGTGATTCAAGTGATCAACATCAAAGTGCTTGACAAAGCCTGTGAAAAGCTCGAATTTAATGTGACAAGATTTCATGAAACTAAAGACAAAGCTAAAAGTCAAGCCCAATATGAAATATGGAAGCTATACATGAAGACTTAGTGATTAGAAGAGTCATAGTATTTAGTCATAGTATTTAAGAAGTCTCATATAAGTACTTCAAACATTTCAATATGAATGAATGAAGCTCATAGGAACCTTTTATTGACTTAGAGACCAATTTTTTAAACCCCAAAAAATGTTCTTTAATTAAGTTACATTGAAGTTTTTCAAAAATTAAGAATCAAAGTCTTGAAAATAAAAAAAAAAAAAATTGTGAAATGTTGCACGATCAGGTGACTACCCTTTTTATGCTGAAATAAATTGGGAAACAAAATAGGCCTAGCCGACTGACCCTATGAGTCCGGGCGATTGACTCCATTCTAACTTTGAAATTTCATTGGTTTTTAAAAGATCAGGCAACTGAACCCAATAGTACAGTTGACTGACCTTCATAAAATTCAAATTTAAACAGAGAAGAAAAGTTTCCAAAGTAGATTGCTTGAACCCCAAACTTTATGAAAACTTGGGAAACACTCCAAGTAACTTGGGGAATATGAAAATTAAACTTTTTCCATCTATAAATACATGTTATATCAAAGGATTAAAGACACCAATACATACAATCAATATTCAAGCATAATACTTTCTACTCTTCCCATCTTGCTAAAACACTTTTGCTGAAGTTTTTTACTAAAAATCCTTTGATCAAAGCCTGCGATTCTTTGCTTTTCTATTGAGTTTCTCAATCTAAAAAATAACCCTGGTGATAAATTCTTGAGCTTCATCTTTCTATATTGATTTTGATTGAAGTATATTGTGAAATTCACTTGTACTAATCTACTCTTGCAGAGAGTTTCTTTTTACACAAGAATTATTCTTGTTTCTCTTGTTATTTTTTACGGTTCAAGATTGTTGAATTGTTGGACTACCGAGCATGGGGTATTACTTGGAGAGGAGGGCTCCATCCTACTTGAAGGAGTGTGTAAACGGTTTACTCCGCCCGATTAAGGGAGTGGTATAGTGAAATCTTTGGCTAGTTTGCCTAAGGCGAGGACGTAGGCAGGTATAGCCAAACGTCATAAAATCTCGGTGTTTTTCTCTTCCCTAAATCTCTTTAATTTTCTGCATATATAAATTGCATGGATGTTTACTTAAATGCTGAAAATTAAATAAGTTATTGGGAATTGTAGAAACCTTGATTAAAGAAAGTACGTTGACTGCGGAAATCTTGATTAAAGGAAGTATGTTGATAAATATCAAAAGTTCATTAACATACTTAAATTCAAGTAATTTGTTTGATATCAAAATCTGAGTTTTTGGAAGCTTGCTGAAATTTTTATTTTGTTTCATATTGTGATATCAAGCTTACCTTATTGATTGGATTGATATATTGAAAAGATGAGTTCTAAATAATGAAGTTCTAAGCTTTATCATCATTCAACAATAAATACTAAATCTTGGATTGAGTGTTGGTCTTTGTAAATTAATTATACTTGTGTGATTGCTGAATTTAAAAGAGTTGGGAAAGACTTAATAAAAATATTTGAAAAGAAATTTTTAAAAACCCAATTCACCCCCCTTCCCCCTCTTGGGAGTAAACCTTACTTCTTAGAACCCAACCCAAAAAACCCTCAAACCTAATTAGACCTAACCCAAGCCCAAACCAGCCCAGTTAATCCTCTTAAGCCCACCTATACCCAAGGCCTAATTGGGCATGTCTTAGCCCAAACCCCCATGGCCCAAATGGGTTGAATCTAGCCCCTAAACCCCGAGCCCAAATTAAACATAAGCCCAGACCCAAACCGCCCTAGGCCCAACTAGGCCTAGCCCAATTGACTTAACCCAATTAACCCAAACCCAAAAGCCCCCTAACCCAACCTAAGGCCCAATTAAATCCCAACCCTTAACCTAGCCCTAACCCTAACCAGAACCCTAACTTGGCCCCTCACCCAACCCAACCTGTTCTAAACCTAGTTAACCTTGAACCCAAATCCTCCATTTGGCTTGCGCAAATTTGTGAGAAAATCCCTAGGAAAATCTATAGAAAAATCCAACAAGTACATAGAAATTCCCCAAGAAAAATATCAAAAAAAAAATAATTAAGCAGAAATTTAGAGGGGGGGAGAAAGGCTCTTTACCTGGGCAAGATCCAAACTTGGATATGAAGAAAGAGGTAGAGAGCCCAAAGCTCTATGTCTTCATGGATCTGTGCTCATTCTTGCAAGAAAAAGCAGGGATTGGGGGGGGGGGGGTGTTAAAAATTTGAAACAAAAAGAGTTTGGGATGAAAAAGAGAGGTAAAAAAGGGTTTACCTTGGGGGGTCTTCAGATGGTGGTGGCTAAAGTTGTCAGTGGCTATGGTGGTCATGACAGAGAGTAAGATAGGCTGAGATAAGTGAGAGAGAGGTTCGAAGAGTAAGAGAGAGATCTAAAGAAATCCGAGGGTTGCTGTGAGAAAAAAAAGGGGGACAAAGGAGGAGAGAGGCCCACCCTTTTGCCCCATCGTGGGCAGTCATGACCGTTGGAGGGGGTGTAGCGCCCCGACCCTCTATGTGGCCCTGGAGTGCTACTAAACATACGTACCTTCTGATACCTCACATATAAAACCCGCCCAAACAAGGGAAAATAGACTAATCCATATAAACATACACAGCGGAATACAAACATCATCTAATACATACCAGAGTTTCTAACTGTTTTCCATATACATCAATACATAATTAAAACATAATTTGCTACTACAATCCCCAAAAGAAAGACCCTGACTAATATCTCACCAGCTCTGACAAAGACTGTCTACTATCTAACTTAGCCCAGAAGAATGCTAGGCTCGATCCCTCGGAGGACCTAAAAATACATTTGTATGCTAGGGTGAGACACCTCTCAATGAGACATATTACATTATCATTAGTGAGTGGTTAACATTAGATTTCGTGTTTACATAATACTGCTAACATTAATCATATAACTGGAATTTAAAATTGTACTAAAATGTATATCTAAAAATACATGCTTTCATAATAATTGTGGGCTCAATATAGCCCTTTCTATAGTAAATGTGCCCATAAATGCCTAGAAGATACAACCTGGTCTATAGGACTAGCGTCGTCACGCCATTACATACACGTGCGACGTGCTTCCCCCCATGATGGGTTGTGCGGCCCAAAGGTTTGACCTAGTGAATAGCCGGCCGACTAATGCTAAGTCAAATATAAAGTAGTACGATGGTGCCTACTCAATTTGTACCTGAAGGCCGCCCGAAGGTTGAGTCATCCAGGATTACTGCATCAGATGGAGCCCCAGAAAACCTTAAGGGAGTACATTACCCAGGTCACCAATCGCCTTTCCCATCCACACTGTCGGTATGTGGATTGCGTCTCTATATACATTTAGTTACGGTACTATAATTTAACATGAGAACATAATAATAGGGCTCTACTATCATATATGGCAATTTACATCATATAAAACTATATTCATAATTCATTTCATATAACTGTGCATATCTTTGCTACATATTTGCTGGATAATGACTCGGTAAAAACCAGCATATCATATCATATCATTTCTCATATCTCATATATCGTATCTGGATATATAGTTGGTACATTTCAGTATTTCACAAAACTTACTCATTTAATGCCAATTAAAAACTATACTTATGCCACACAATATTTTTCATCAGTTAATTCATAAATAAATCATCTGCTTGGTAAAGTAAATTCTGCTGCTAAAATTGTGGTATGAATATCTCCAAGTTGTTATTTTATTAAATATAGATATATAGCTAAACATGGGAAAAATGGAGAAAATCAACCCTACCGCTTTGGTTAATTTTAAAATAAGCTTATGGCTTAAAATAACGATTTTCCAACCAGAGAAAACGTTCATAAAGACCTATTGTGACGACCTCAAATTCTATCCATTTTTTTTTATATGTATATCCATACTTAAGCAGCAGAAACGTAAAACGTATAACCAATCACATATTTACTATACAATACCAGAATCTAGTATATACAGACCATATCCATACAAAAATACCCTTCCATTATCATCTACTCAAAAATATACAACTCTGACAAAAACTCACCCTATAACTAGGGTGATCTAACCACTTTCTATCCGCGAGCCTGATCTGCTCGCCTAGCTAGCTCACATGAAAATTGGTAAAGTAATGGGGTGAGTCGGCGCTCAGTAAGTGGAAATATGCTATTACTAGTGTTTGGCAGCTAAGTTATTAATACTTTTAAAAATAACAACTGAACTGTAATGCAACCATCTGTAAAATACATCTTTCAAGCATGTCTATCTTTCTCAATTTAAAATATACTGTATCGTCTGTATTTTGTTCTTTTCATACTGATAATATCATACTATACTCATTATATACTGTAATACTGTATACATATACATAACTGTGCTTTATCCCTGGGACTCTGTACGTCATGATTTGACCCCTCATGACAGGGTTGTGCGGGCGTAGGCGGGACTCTATCTAGTCGGCCCTCCAAATAAGTCAATATACTCTACACTACCTTAGCCTGGCCAAACTGCATCATCTCCTAGGCGCGGGACTAGCTGCTACCTCGTCTAATCGGCCCCCCTCTACCCAGTGTACTGGGGAGCTGCATCCTCTTCGAACACGGTTAGACGGTACCCACACACTATCTGAGATGTGTGGTTGCACTCTATCTAAATACAGCAACGGTACCGTGCTCTGTAATCTATATCTATACTGTATCTGTCTGTAATCTTTCCACAGGGATCTGATACTATATACATATATACATATATACTCATTTACTGTTTTCGCCATGTTTCCAAAATTACCCTCATGCTATCTTTCTGTACTGTAAATACTATAAACTCTGTATACTGTATCTGTAGCATCAAGATGCTACCTCTATATATATAACTGTTTGTATCACTGTCTATATTCTCTATTTATATACTCTGTATGTTATGGTAATAGGAAACATGGCATACTAAACTCTGTATATACTGTTCTGTATAAAGTTGTGATACAAATATTGATCTGAATAACACTGTATACATGTATATGTATATATGTATCTTTGTTTCATGAAAATATTCATATAAAAGCTGTGTATGCATGTATAATTCTCTGTATGATTTTCTATGAATATATATATATTTGTATCTGCGTATTTTGTATAACTCCGTACATTGGGAAAACTATGTGAACTGTATATACTGTCTACTTTCATGCATTCAGTATAGTATGATATATATATATATATATATATATATATAAGCTATATAAATTACATTGTCACATAAAAGTCTACTTAAGCTACACAAGTATTTAAAATCATAATCTGTAAATACTGTATAGTAAACTAGCATAAATATGTGTCGATAAAATCTCTAATAGCATTATGAAAATTCCTAGAATAACATATTTCCCTTACTTTAATTTTGGAAAGCCCCTTAAAAATTCTGGCTCTATACCCGCAGGATTCCTAGCTCAACATCTTGAAAATACAATTCCCCAGAACAAAACATCAGTATTTCTTAGCCTACATCATTTCCTATAACTGCCAGGTAGTCAAAAACTGAATAAAAGACCTTACCCTGGATTTGGGATGAAATCCAACTTCGTTTTCTCGACGATCCGCTCCGGCAAACTTGTAGAGAATTCCACCAGAAGTGTCGTGGTAGCTTTGGATCGTCGATCCGGTAACTGGTGGGGCCGAAATTGAAAAGAGAAGGGAGAGAAAGTCGTAGAGAAAGAGAAAGGAGAGAGAGTGAGGCGCTGGTAAATGGATAAAAATCCAGGTTTTTAGATATTTATATTGCCAGATTCATCGACGAATCCTTCAGTAAATTCATCGACAAAGCCCTGTATTCGTCGACGAAATTCAGACTACACTAGACCCTCTCTCGGTATTTTCTCGTCGACGAGGCCCTGTATTCGTCAATGAATTTTCTTATGTACTCGTCGACGAAGCCCTGTATTCGTCGACGAAATTTCTTATGCACTCGTCGACGAAGCCCTAACAATTCCTTGAAATTTATTATTATCTTCAAAATGCGATGTCATCGACGAACGCTAAGCCTACTGCCTCCTTCTGTTGTTGTTTCCATTTTTCTCTCTCTTTAATATTGAATATCAATATTTTCTGGGTCGTTACACCTATACTATACTTTAAAAATATCAAACTTAAATTTAAATGCTTGGTTTTAAAAATAAAGTTGGTTAACCAAACCCTAGGCTCGAAAGTCCTAGAAAAGTCGTAACTAAATATATAAAAATCATTTTAACATTCCATTCGATTAAAACTCTTAAACATAACTGACATAATATAATCCCCTTACTTGATTCCTAGAAACGACTCGAGACGCTCGAAAACCGCACCCGAACTTTTCCCCGAGTTCTAGAATCTACTCTGCTAGACTCATAGAGATTTACCCCTTGATCCTCGTGGTAACTTTCGATTGTCGAAACGAGCGACAAACAACCAACGAGCAAAGAGAGGGAGAGATAGATAGATAGATAGATAGAGAGAGAGAGAGAGAGAGAGAGAGAGAGAGAGAGAGAGAGAGAGAGAGAGAGAGAGAGAGAGAGAGAGAGAGAGAGATCTTTTTAGATTTCTTAATGAAGAAGCAAACAAAAATCATACTTATAGCCCCTTGACCTGATCAAATTTGTCAACAAAATGGTCCCTTCGTCGACGAACCACAGAAGGTTGTTTGTCGATGAAAGAAGGGCTTCGTCAACGAACCCTAAAATTGATATTTTCAGAAGTTCTGGATCTCTTTATTGACGAGACTCTAAATTTCGGTGATGAAGCATAGAAGAGCCTTCATCGATGAGAACATTGGGAGGTGATGCTATCGTGTACACCACCGCACCGACTCTCTCCAAAATCTTGAACGGTCTGACATACCTAGGGCTCAGGTTGCCTTTGTTACCAAACCTCATCACTCCTTTCATTGGAGCAATCCTAAAAAATGTAGCATCACCTACCTTAAATTCTAGCTCCCGTCGGCATGTATCTGCATAACTCTTCTACCAACTCTGAGTTGTTTTAATTCGTTCCCTAATAAGCGTGACCTTCTCTGAAGCTTGCTGGACCAGCTCTGTCCCTAGAATCTGATGCTCACTAACTTCATCCCAAAACAATGGATATCTACTCCTTTGACCATATAGTGCCTCAAATGGCGCTATTACGATACTAGCCTGGTAACTATTATTGTAAGAAAACTCAACCAATGGAAGATATCTTATCCAATTACCCCCAAAATCCAGTACACATACCCGTAACATATCTTCTAAGATCTGAATGGTCCTCTTAGACTGACCATCTGTCTGTGGGTGAAACGCTGTATTGAACGTAAGCTGAGATCCCAATGCTTCCTGAAGACTCTTCCAGAACCAGGAAGTAAACCGTGGATCTCTATCTGAAATAATAGACACTGGCACTCCATGCAACCTGACTATCTCCTGAACATAAAGCTCTACCAGGTTATCCATGGAATAACTGCCTTTAACATGAATGAAATGGGTTGTCTTTGTCAATCGGTCAATCACTACCTAAATTGCATTCTACCTATGAAGTGCTGATGGCAACCCCGTAACAAAATCCATGGAGATGTGCTCCCACTTCCATTTATGAATAAGAAGTGGTTGCAACAGTCCCGCCGACCTCTGGTGCTCGGCCTTCACCTGCTGATATGTCAGGCATTGCTCAACGAAACAAGTGATCTCCCTTTTCATGTTAGACCACCAAAAAGATTCCCATAAATCCTTGTACATCTTTGTACTCCCTAGATGTACTGTGTAGAGCGAGCGATGTGCCTCCTCTATAATGACCCGTTTAATCTCAGCGTCATTCGGTACGTAGATCCCGGTATGGAATCTCAATACCCCATCATCTGAGATGTTGAAATCCGGTTTCAATCCATCCTGAACTCCCTTGATAACCTCTACCAGCTTTGCATCTATCATCTGAGTTGTTTTAATCCTCTCCTGTAAGGTCGGCTGTACCACCAAGCTAGCAATGAAGGCCTGGTGATTTCCTTCCACTACCTTCAAGCCTAACCTTTCCAAGTCCATACAGATCTGATGCTGAACTCCCACTGCTGAGACTAACACATCATTTGACTTCCGACTCAGAGTATCAGCTACCACATTAGCTTTTCCTAGGTGATAGCTAATGGTACAGTCGTAGTCTTTTATCAGTTCAAGTCATCTACACGACCTCATATTCAGCTCCTTCTAGGTGAAAATGTATTTAAGACTTTTATGGTTGGTAAAAATCTCGCACCTTTCACCATACAGGTAGTGCCTCCATATCTTCAATGCATACACTACCACTGCTAATTCCATATCATGTGTCGGGTAGTTCTTCTCGTACTCTTTGAATTGACGAGAAGCATAAGCAATTACCTTTGTAATAACCCAAAATTTTAAAAAAAAAAACTAATTAATTAAAATTATTAATCAATTAATTAGTTAAACATTATTAAATTAATGTAACAAATAAAAGAATAATTAAAAATTTAAATTATATTAAAATTATTTATTATTAATCAATTAATTAATTAAGTATTGTTAAATTTGATTTGTTAAATAAATAATATGATATATATATATATATAATATAATATAATATTATTATAATATATGACAAAGTAAAGTAAAACTAACTTCCTTAGGAAGATTTCCTCAGGAAAGAAATTGAAGATGCGCCCCCCCTCCGGAGACGTTAAATTCTCTCTGTCACTCCTCCATCTTCCTTCCCTTTCTTCACAATTTCTCGGTGGATATTCGGTCGATCGGAAAACGTAAGGTAACGTTGGGTTCCTAACTCTACCACCGACATTTCTACAGGAGCAGATTTATCGTGGGAGCGGCGTAGGCACCACTTTTGGGGAAAGGTATATTTCCTCTAAATCCTTAATTTTTCCTTAAATCTGCCATTAAATTGACGATCAGGCACCACTACGTGGTCCTAGTCGCGATTGTCGTCATTTTGGGGTGAGTAAATTTTCAATTGAGGTTTTCTAGGCCCCACTCCAAAGCGAGAGTGAGATTTGGGAAATTAGGTATTGGTTGTATTTGAGAGTATAGCTCTTTATTTGTAATTTATGGGCCTAAGAAATATTAAAATAATATTTTATTTAGGGTTAATTTAATGAAATTAGGATTTTTGATTCAGGGCTCGGGTGAGTGCCACAGGTATTTTTCGGGGTCCCTCTTGGCGTAGTTCAAGAAATCAGGTAAGGGAAAAAAATATATATTAAACCAGAATTTTTATGAATTTAATGAAAAATAAATTGTGTTATATATATGTGTATATGTTTCTGTATGAGTTTAAAATACCAACCATTTAAATTATGTTTTCTCGAGTTTAGGGCTATTATTAGATACGTACATGCGAAAATGAACTGATGAAAGTGGAAAATATTTTCAGGATAATTATGTAAGAAATGAAAGGTATTTTCAGTATATAAACGTTAAATGTTGGTTGACTTATTTTACAAGCAATGTATGAATTTTATTGCTAAATTGTGTGGCATAAGTAAATGTAAGTTCTATGCAAATGTACGTTATATGTATGAGATCCAGACTAAGTAAGTAATGCATTGAGAATGAAATATGAAATGAACTATGCTGCTTGTGTATGTTAATGCAACCATGTAAATGTATGACAACTGAAAGTCGTGTTAGCAGATTCTAGTGCATTTCTATGTGGACTAATTGTTGACAATTCAAAGGAGCTGTGTTAGCAGATTTTAATGCATTTCTATGTGGATTAACTAATAGGGGCTAAAATGCGGTTTTAGTACGAATGAATGAATGAAAATGAAATGAAATGACAATGGAATGAAATGTGAAATGTGAACGATGTAAATTGGAAAGAGTCACTTAAAGTGAAATGAAATGGAATGTTAAAGTTATGAACATGAACATATGTGAATGGTTGAATAATGACAGAAAGAATGATATAATATGATATTAGAAGTATTTATGCTAATAGAACATGTTACGATTGGGCGGGACATACTCTTCACCTGAGGGCTTGCTGAAAAAGGCGAGTGCGCTAGTAACTTCAGATGCCGCAGTAGCTGCATAACATACTAGGGCAAAAGAAACCTACTCGTATGGGCAGGTAGATTTCCCTATCTTTGGGGCCTTCGCTGATAAACCTTTGTTTGAACTGTGTGAGTACGAGATCAATCTAACACTTGAGGGCTTACTGATTAAGGAAAGTGCCCTGGTATGCTTCAGTAGGGACCCTTGGGTTGCCTAAGTATCAAAGCATAGGGGTGCTACTTGTATGGGTGGGTAATCACCCTTATCCTTGGGTAATCTCGTGGGTTAAATCTTTTACATGTGTTTGGTTAGGCTCAAAGAATGATTTCAGTGTTTATGATAACGTTTTGAAAATGTTATTAAAATAATATTTATAAACCTCATGTTAGCCACATGGTGTTTTGATATATTGTTTCTTCCCTTACTGAGATGTATCTCACCCGAATATGAATTTATCTTTTTGAGGATTTCCTCGAGATCGAGCTTAGAGAGCTCGAGGTTTTATAGCATTTTTGGGAAATAGAAAAAGAAAAGGGTACATTTTTATGTTAATTTTGATATGTATATTTTATGTTTTATGTTTTATATCTTGAAGTCTTCAGATAGATGAATAGTTGTGAATATTGGTATTTGTGGATAATGTTTTGGAGAGATATATATATATATATATATATATATATATATATATACATATATGTGTGTGTGTGTGTGTGTGTGTGTGTGTGTGTGTGTGTGTGAGAGAGAGAGAGTATAGGTGGTGAATAGTTAATTTGGATTATAGATAGGGATAGTAAACTCTAGTATTATATAATTGGAGATTATATTTATATTTTTCGCTACGTACATGATATTAGTATGTGGATTATTAGGTAAATGAATGGATTAGTAGCACTCCAGGCCCACGTAGGGGGGTCGGGGTGTTACAACTTTACCCTACTGCATTAAAACACACCTGAAACCCTTCTTTGAGGCGTCACTGAAAATAATAAACCCACCATCCCCTAACGGAATGGTCAGAACTGGGGCAGTAACCAACCGCTGCTTCAGTTCCTGGAAACTCTACTCGCACTTATCAGTCCAATCATACTTCACGTTCTTCCTTGTGAGTCGTGTCAATGGATTTGATAAACTAGAGAACCCTTCTACAAACCGTCGGTGGTATCCTGCAAGACCCAGAAAACTCCTGACCTCCTGAACATTTCTTGGTCTCATCCATTCCAGTACCGCTTCTATTTTGCTCGGGTTCACTGATACCCCTTCTTTAGACACTACATGCCCTAGAAATGATACTTGATCTAACCAAAACTCACAATTCATCAAGTCCATAAATGTTGCAGGAGAATTGGTCAATCCAAAAGGCATAATTAGAAATTCATAGTGGGCATACCTAGTCCGAAATGCAGTCTTCGATGCATCCTCCGATCTCACCTTCAGCTGATGATACCCAGATCACAGATTAATCTAAGAGAAAATATGTGCACCCTGTAGCTAGTCAAACAAATCGTCAATTCTAGGTAACGAGTATTTATTCTTCAGAGTCACCTTATTAATCTCTCTGTAGTCGATGCACATCCTCATAGACCCATCCTTCTTTATCACAAACAGTACTGGTGCTCCCCAGAGTGAAACACTCAGTCAGATGTAGCCCTTATCTAGTATCTCCTGCAGCTGCTCCTTCAATTCTCTCAGTTCTGCTAGAGTCATTCAATATGGAGCTTTCGATATTGGTGTCGTTCCTGGAGCCAACTCTATAGAGAACTCCACCTCACATTCAGGAGGCAATCCCAACAAATCCTCCCGGAATACATCTAGGAACTCACTTACTACAGGAATCTCCTCCATCTTACTTTCTTCTCTCAGAGTTTCTCTCACTAACATCAAGTACGTTGGGCATCTCTCCTGCAGTAACCTTCTAGCCTAAATAGCTAAAAGGATACGTGGTGCAGATCGCACACACGACCCTATGAACTTGAATTCCTGCTCCAAGGAGGCCTGAATATCACCTCTTTCCTTCAACAATCGACGATGGCATAACTAGCCGCTAGCCAATCCATCCCTAGAATAACGTCGAAGTCGTGCATCTCGAACACAATTAAGCTGACTGGAAAAACTCTCCCCTAAATCACCATTGGGAAATCTCAAATTACCCTACTACACACAACTACTGACCCTGACGGTGTAGCCACTAATAAGACAACATCTAATAGTTGTGCCTCTAACCTACATAACCTGACGAATCCCTAGGAGATAAAGGAATGCGTCACTCTTGAATCAAATAATATTACAGCTTTATTTAAAGCATATAAATATTACCTATCAGCACGTCTCCTGTGTTTTCTACGTCACCAGGAGTCAAGGAATACACCCTTACCTGGGTCGTACCCCTCTGGTAACAACCACGTGGCACCTAAACACCTCCTCAATATGGCTACTGTGGGGGTACATTGCTCCTCGACATGCCACAATCATGCACTAGATGACTTGGTTTACCACATCGGCAGCAAACACCTATACTCATCAGACACTTCCCTACATGCGCTTGCCGCAAGTAGGACAAGCAAAGGAAGATGTGGTACCCTGAGATGTACCACCGTTAGTCTCTCGCCTCTGGCCTTTGCCACTGCTATATTTCTTTCAAGTACCCTGCCTCGCACCCAAAATAAGAATAGGGAGGCGCTGGCCTCTTCTTCGAGTTCTGGACCTCTATGTCATCCTACAAGCACTCCTCTACCACAGTGGCTTTATCCACTAATGTAGTAAAGTCCTGAAGCTGCAGTATCACCGTCTACTTCCAGATCTCTTTCTTCAGACCCCTTTTAAACTTCTAGGCTTTTCTCACCTCATTCGGTACCATAAACAGAGCAAAGCGCGATAACTCCGTGAATCAAGCGGCATACTGCTGAATTGTCAGCTGCCCCTGAGTCAGGATCATGAACTCCTCCATCTTCACATTCCTAACAGTGGCTAGAAAGAACAGCTCAAAGAATACCTCTCTGAAACGGCCCCATGACATCGCCACCTGTACTAGCCTCTACTCCTCCAACATCCTCACTGAGTCCCACCATCTCTCGGCTTCACCCACCAGCTTATACGTCGTGTAAAGCACCTTCTACTCATCAGTGCAACGTAGAACAGCCAAGATCTTCTCAATCTCCCAAATCCAGTTCTCTACTCGGATCGGGTCGGTACTCCCTGCAAAGCTAGGGGCTTCAATTAAGTAAACCTCTCAATAGAATCACCCAACTCAACCGTGGGTCGATCCTGCCCTCTAGATGTTCGCACCACCTCAGTCATAAGCTGTTAGGAAAAATCTTGCAGTACCACTGTGGAGTCACCGCCAGTCTTATAGTTGGCTCCCTCACTACTACTTCCTCCTGCGTTAGTAGTATTATCCATGGACTCAATCCTAAAAAGACAATCGAGAAAATTGTTTAGAATCTTGGTACCTTATCTATCTGTTATCACTACAATACTTATGAAATTTATCTTAATAAATTAACGTCCTTAATGATAACATACTCTGCTAATGTGTTACTCTCATTCTAACTCAAGTTCCGCCCCTTCACTTGGAAACCAAAATCGTCAATGGATTGCCGTGATTTTCTATACCCGTTGATTGATTTAGAAAAACACAGAAGTCCACCAATGGATTTCTGTCTCCAGGCTTACGAAGTCAAACTCAAAAGTCCTATCATACCCATTCCTACCCTTTTCCTACTCTAACACCTAAACTCTGGTAATACTCTCTGATTTAATCTGCAGAACCTAGTAAACCTAGTGCTCTAAACATTACCAAACCCAAGCGATGTGAATCTCATCACATTTCCGAATGGGAAATGGCTCTAATACCATCTGTAACGCCTTGGCCATCTAGGTGGCCCCGAAGTGCTACTAAACATACATACCTTCTGATACCTCACATATACAACCCGCCCAAACAAGGGAAAACGGGTGTTCCATACTAATCCATATAAAAATACACAGCAGAAGTACAAAAATCATCTAATACGTACCAGAGTTTCTAACTGTTTTCCATATACATCCATACATAATTAAAACATAATCTGCTACTATAATCCCGAAAAGACAGACACTGACTAATATGTCACTGGCTTTGACAAGGACTGTCTGCTATCTAACTTAGCCTAGAAGAGCGTTAGGCTCGATCCCTCGAAGGAATTGAAAATACATTTGTATGCTAGGGTGAGACACCTCTCAGTAAGACGAATTACATTATCATCAGTGTGTGGTTAACATGAGATTTTGTTTTTACATAATACTGCTAACATTAATCATATATCTAGCATTTAAAACTGTACTAAAATGCATATATGAAAATACATACTTGCATAATAACATACTGCTGGCTCAATATAGCCCTTTCTATAGTAAATGTGCGCATATATGCCTAGAAGATACAACTTGGTGAAATGAACCCAAAATTTCGTACCATTTTTTTAAATAAAATATAAATAGACCGATACTTATCTTACTTTGATACACCTGTAATGACTACTGAAAAATACCTATGCAGTGGAAAACATAAAACTGTACAACCATTATTACAATACCAGAATTTAGTATTTCCCCAAAATATATATACATAAATACACATCTCCCTAGCATCATCTATTAAAACTCCTGAAACCTACCAAAAATGCATCTTCTGATAACACTTATCCTATAGATAGGGCAGTGCAAATAACCTCTCTACCTCCGAGTTTGATCTACTCGTCTAATTAGATCACCTGAAAAATGTTAAATTATTGAGATGAGACAACTCTCAGTAAGAAGAAATATGCTATTACCAGTGTGTGGCAACTGAGTTTACTTAAATAATTTACTGATAAATAACTGAAACTGAGTTAGTCTATAAAATAATACATAGTATAACTCACACCTATGTGGCTTAAAAATATATTTGTAATATATCTGAGCTGTCTATTTAATCATACTTCTAGTATTATAATATATCTGCTGTTATCTTGTAAATCTGTATATGTGTGTGTGTGTGTGTGTGAAAACTATCCTAGAAAATTGTATGTCATGATTTAACCCCTCATGACAAGGTTGTGCGGCCCGTAGGCGAGACTTAACTCTGGTTGGCCCACCAGGATAAGTCAACTAAAATTCTATCAATCATCTGACTGGCCTCCTTAAACCAGAATACTAGGGAGCTTGCAATCCCTCCAGGCATGGTAACTGATCTCCTCACGGTTAAACCAACCACCTCAACCCAAAATATTGGGGAGCCTGAAATCCCTCCAAGGCACGGTTGACTGAAATCCACATACTATTTGAGATATGTGGTTGTACTCTGAACTGAAATAGCAATAGTACCGTGCTCTGCTGACTGAATCTGACTGAAATAATTCATCAGGGTCTGATACTATATAATACTAATATATATAATTATCTTACTGTTTCATCATGATTCCAAAATAACCATAACATTGTAAAATTGATCTAAAAGTATTGTATTATCTAAATTGAAATAATTGTAATATCTGATCTGTAATATCTGAATTGAATAAACTGTAATATTTTATCTATAATATCTGTACTGAATAAATTGTAATATTTAAGTGTCATGGTTTTGAAATTCTAGAAATCATGGTATTCTGCAAATACTATAAAATATCTGTTTGTATATACACTGTAATTCATAATTTTGTAAAATCTGGTAAAGCATATTTCTGTGCAAAAATACTGTAAATCATGCTATTATGAAAAACTGTATAAATTCTGAACTGTTCTGATATTAACTCGTGCCACACAACTAAATAAATAAAAACCCTTGTACTGAAATCTGTATTTTTTTTATAATGAAGATAATTTATACCCTATAGAATTTACCCTAAAACACACACACACACACACACACACAGAGATATATATATATATATATATATATATATATATATATATTACTGATAAAATTTATAAAATTCCTAGCATATATTTCCCTTACCTAACAAACTAGGCTCGTTACTGATTTCTAACTTATGCCCACGACATTCGCAATTTCAAAATCTTGAAATTATATACATACATATTTCCCTGTAAATCAATTGAATTTTCAAAATAATTTCCAAACTCACATTTCCTAAATTTATTAACTATTTATCATTTACCTGAGTTCCTGAAGACACCCACTAAATTCCTTAGTCTGCCTGCGACATATACACCAACCCAGAATTTTACAAAATCCCAATTTCTCAATTTAACCTCAGAAATACATTCACATCTACCCTTATTTCTTTAATAAATTAATAATCTAACTATAAACACCTAATTAACACTCTTACATCAGTTTTGGGATGGTGCCCCAAAACCCCAAACTAAAATTCTGCTCCACCTACGTTGTAGAGAATCTTCCCAAGAGCCCTGTGGTGGTTTTTGATCCTTGAAATGAGACTTAACGGAGCGTAATTTGTAAAGAGAAGGGAGAGGGGTCGTGGGTTTCTAATGTGTGTGTGTGTGTGTGAAAGAGAGAGAGAGAGAGAGAGAGAGAGAGAGAGAGAGTAATTTAACTTGGTTTTAACAAAATGAAGCTCTTGAATCTTTATAACTTTCAGCACTGGCCAAAAAATTGTTGCCGGTTTTCTATGCTTCCCAGAAAACCATCACTAATTTTCTATTAACTAGCTCCAAAATTACCGTCTTACCTTTACACGACCGCAGTTAAAACCCAAAATCGTCATTGGTTTTATGATTCCTTCAGAAAACCATCACCAGTTTTCTCTTGCCTTAACCCAAAAATCCTTTTTTCCAATTTCTTTCATCATTTTATTTTCCGGGTCTGTACACTGGTCTGTAGGACTAACGTCGTCATGCCATCACATACACATGCGATATGCTTCCCCCCATGATGGGTTGTGCGGTCCGAAGGTTGGATCTAGCAAATAGTCGGACAACTAATGCTAAGTCAAACATAAAGTAGTATGATGGTGCCTGCTCAATATGTACCCGAAGGCCGCTCGAAGGCTAAGTCATCCAAGATTACTGCATCGGATGGAGCCCTAGAAAACCTTTGGGGTGTACTTTACCTAGGTCACCAATCGCCTTTCCCATCCATACTCTCGGTATGTGGATTGCACCTCTACATACATTTAGCTACGGTACCGTGCTTTAACATGAGAACATAATATTAGGGATCTACTATCATATATGACAATTTACATCGTATAAAACTGTATTCATAATTCATTTCATATAACTGTACATATCTTTGCTACATATCTGCTGGATAATGACTTGGTAAAAACCGACATATCATATTATATCGTATCATTTCTCATATCTCATATATCGTATCTCGGCATATAGCCGGTACATTTCAGAATTTCACAAAACCTGCTCATTTAATGCCAATTAAAAACTATACTCATGCCACACAATATTTTTTATCAGTTAATTCATAAATAAATCATCTACTTGGTAAAGTAAATTTTGCTACTAAAACTGGGGTATAAATATCTCCAAGTTGTTATTTTATTAAATATAGATATATAGCTAAATACAGGAAAAATGGAGAAAATCAACCCTACCACTTTGGTTAATTTTAAAATAAGCTTATGGCTTAAAATAACGATTTTCGAACTAATGACAACGTTCATAAAGACCCATACTATACTTTTTTAAAATATCATACTTAAATTTAAATGGTTGGTTTTGAAAAAAAAAGTCGATTAACCGAACCCTAGGCCCGAAAACCCTCGAAAAGCTATAACTAAATATATAGAAATCATTTTAACATTTCATTTAGTTAAAACTCTTAAACATAATTGACATAATATAATCCCCTTACTTGATTCCTAGAAACGACCCGAGACGCCCAAAAATCGCACCCGAACTTTTTCCCGAGTTCTACAATCTACTCCGTTACACTCGTAGAGATTTACCCCCTGATCCTCGTGGTAACTTCTGATCGTCAAAACGGGCGACAAACAACGAACGATCAAAGAAAGAGAGAGAGTGGGCGTGGGTTCTAGAGAGAGAGAGAGAGAGAGATTTAGATTTCTTAATGAAGAAGCAAACAAAAATTCTATTTATAGCCCCTTGACCCAGTCAAATTTGTCGACGAAATGACACCTTCGTCAACAAACCACAAAAGGCTGTTCGTCGATGAAAGAAGGGCTTCGTCAACGAACCCTAAACTTGATATTTTATGACGTTCTAGATCTCTTCATCGACGAGCCTCTGAATTTTGATGACGAAACACAAAAGGACCTTCGTCGACGAGAACATTGACTTCGTTGATGAAGCCTAGTGTTCCATGTTGAAATTTTCCTTTCTTTCTTTCTTATTTTATTTCTGGGTTCGGGTCTCTACAGGGTGTGGAAGCCATGGTGGTGGAAATTAACAGGAGAGAGAGCATGAGATGAGTAAGGGAGAGGTGAGAGAGAGAGGGAGCAGAGAAAGAGAGGGAGGGGTCCAAAGAGTTTGGGATAATAGAAAGGAAAGAAAAGAGAAAAATAAAAAAGAGAAAATATATATAATATATTTATCTTTCAAAAATAAAAATTCAAAGTGGGACATGTGTTACCGTCCTATGGTGACACATAACACCATCGTGTTTGCGGAATCTAGGTGACATGGCATAATCTGTTTCCGATTTCCATTTCCCTTTCTTTTATTATTTAAATACCATTATTCTTCGGGTTGTTACAAGAGTAGAAATTTAGCTTATCCCAAGAGATACGCTTACACCGCTCCTACAACCAATCTGCTCCTATAGAAATGACAGCGGCGAAAAATGGAGTCCTACAGTATTTCCTGATTTTCAATTGGGCGAAAATCAACCAAGAAATTGAAGAGAGAGAGAGAGAGAGAGAGAGAGAGAGAGAGAGAGAGAGAGAGAGAGAGAGAGAGGAGACGAGAGAGATTCAAAGAGGGGGGGCACTGCCTTCAGCTTCACTGAAATTCTCCAAAAGCAGAAGCTTCAGGAGATGATATATATATATATATATATATATATATATATTATAATAATATATATTTTATTAATAAAAATAAAAATAAATATTAGTTATTATTTTTTTCTTTTTTAATTTTATTATTATTATTATTATTATTATTATTATTATTTTTGGAATCACCCCACTAATCTTGTATAACCATTTTTGGGGTTATTACAGTCAAATCTGATAGAAAAATTATAGAAAAATTTTGGAACCATTTTTACTTGGTTGTCATCACTTTTAGTTATTTCCATTGCATACTTTATCTATGGTGTGCCTTGCTTGTTGTATGATTGCATGTGTTGCCTTTACGATTATGTGTAAGTGTGTCTGCATGATTGCATGTGTCTATATACCCCATAAGGAGGAATATGATGAATTGGGGTTATGTAATCCCTAGTTATTGTCTAAGGGGCGAGGATTTTAACAGAATCACTTTAGGTTCGCATGACAATGATTCTATTAGACCCTTTGATTTATGTGCATTGTTTTGCATACCTTATGACTTACATGCTTTTGAATAAATGTTTCCTTTTATGGAGTGCATGTGTCATTGAAATGAATTTCCCTAATAAAGTTTCTTCTAAACTTAGGGGCTGTGTCTTTGCATGCCCTTGAAGAATCGGAGGCATGCTGGGTGGTTCTTGTCTTTCGCAAGGACGCTCGATATTTAAAGGTCAGGTAAACGAAACGCCTAACTAGGAATGAACTAAATAAGTGATTAATCCTCATTGGAATTGTTGGTGGTTGTGTCTTTGCACACCTTCGAGGATCCTAGGGTGAGAGTAGTCTCTGTCTTTCTTAGGACTGCCCAATACATTATGGACTGGTAGTTGAAATAAAAAAGAAGAATGTAAACTTTGAACGGTTAATTTTGAAGGTGATGCTAGGCTACTCAGGTACCGTCCTTTAGACGGGTGTAAACGGGTGCTAATACCTTCCCTTTATATAACTGTACTGTTGAATTTAACCCGGTAACGTAGACTATAGACTATCGATTCCCTTGGACCTATGAACAATCTAGAGGATCAATGAACTAGTAGCATATTAAATAGGTGTTCAAATCTTACTTGGAGTTAAATAGGTTAGTGGCCACTCCCTTAGACCATATCTTGACCTATTTCTCACCACCTGCATTGCCCCTTTATATAAATCTCAAGCTCACCATTCGGTCGAGGTGACACGGAGATTCGACCCTCATGCTTTGGGAGTGTTGACCCCCCTGGGACGTCGCAACAACAACAATATGTAGTGGTGATAGATTTAGGATCTTTTGAGTGGACACTACAAGAAAAATGAGATTTTGCAACAAAGAATTTCTTTGCAAAAGTCAATTCTTTGTCAGTAAGGATCTTTTTATGATAAAAAAATATCATTGCACATCACGTTGCTAAAAACCCCATTGTTAATTAGTTTGTGATAGCACCTCACAAACATTTCGGGGACAGTAATGTTGTTGCCAAATCTATCATTGATTTTGTCACTAATGTAGTTGTCTTTTCAGTCACTAAATTATATTTAACAACTTAAATATTTTAATTTGCGACAGCACTACAGTAAACATTTTAATGACAGTAATATTGTCACTGAATCTGTCATTGAATACATTATTAAAGTAATTGTCTTTTTAGCCACTAAATTATATTTAATGATGAAATTTTTTTTGTTGATTCATTATAACCTCGTCGTATATACAATAAATTATCATCACCAGGAAATACATTTTGCAATTAGTAACAACATTATTCTTTCACTGTTTGATGAATATCCATCGCTAAACATATTATATTTTTTTTTCCTAAAATCACGATTATTTGTGATAATATGTTATTTGTTTGCAATGGATTGGACCATCGCTAATTTGAATACATACCCTACATGATTTCTTGGAAATTGTTGTAGGCAATTATTCTCTTGTACTTTTCACTAATTTATATCTATAATCATCATAACAATATCAATCATTGAATGTAATAAAATTTTAAAATTGATATTTATAATAGAATATATAAATAAAAAGTATCACATCATAGTTAAACAACTACATAAGCTCGAGGTCTTATAAGTCTAATAATTCACTGTCATACATCCTAAGTAATGTCATAAACCACTAAAGTTGATTTGAGGTTGTTGGTCATCTCATTCTCGTGAGAAGCATTCTCATCATCATTCGTATCTGCATAGGTAGATCCTTGATTAGTAGTTGGTAAATCTTCTCTTGAACAAAGGTGATGAATGTATCCCATTTCTAAATAACAACTTCAATATCATCTTGACATCTAAAATTGCCCATGTGCACATGGTTAAGTAAAGTTGCAAGAGTTGTACTAGTACCAATAGACTTGGGTTTCACGTCGCAACTACAACTACTGGGTTGATACATTTCTACTTTTTTGAAAAAAATATTCTTAATTTTCCCTTTAATTTAAACACCAATATTCATAATTAAAATTTCTTTTTCTTTATTCATCATATTTTAAATAACCCCTTTAATCCACCTTTAAAAAAAGAAACAATTTTTTTAAATAAAAATAAAAAGGGTTTTGGCAATTGGGAGCAAACAACATTTATGCACACTTATGTTTTGAAATATAAAAGAGAAGGATGATAAAGAGAAGGAAAGATAAAGTTTCCTAGGAGCTAGCTAACCCCCTACATACCTTAAAAAACACAAAACATAAAAAGATGTTGGGGGATGGGGGGAAGTTTAATTTGAAAAACTATATTTTAAAAAGAATGAGCCTAAATATTTTTTGAAAAAACAATTCCCAATAATTTGATCCTAAGATATTTGTGTTAAAAAAGTTCTACATTTAAATTTTAAAAATAAAAAATAATGGTCTTTGAATTAGAAAGTTGAAAAAGGAAGACAAGAAAAATAAGATAATTTGATAGAAGACGAAGCCGGAGACAATTCTGCTAATTAAGATTTTGAAAATTTATTTATATAATTTGTTCCTAATTTAGTAATTGAAGTTAAATGAAATTTGAAATTGTCTATTAATGATGAACTTATTTCTTTTTTTTCTTTTTTTTTTATTACATAGGAACTCCAGCCACCAACGAGCCCTTCAGACGAATCATATCTAAAATATGTAGAGTGCATTTGGTCAATTTAGGGCTAAAAGATTTTCTAATAATTGAATCTCTTTAAAATATTCTACAAATCAAATCAAAGTATAAACAAAAAAAAATGAAACAATTCAAATAGTTTAATTAGTCCACAAGTTTTATGTTTCTAAATATATACTGATGCTGCATTTGGGAGAATGGACAAACCTTGGATTTGGATTTAGACAATTTTCAATATAATTTTATATTACATCTTATTCAAATCCAATACAAATCCAAATTAAAAATCTTTCCAAACATAAGCAAGTATAATTATTTTAATTTAAAAATTCTACTAAATTGCGTTTTACTCTCTAAAATTTAAATCATGATAGTTTGATACTTGAAATTTCATATTCAAATAATAAATCCCTAAAATTCTACAGAATTGCATTCCACTCCATAAAATTTAAATAACAATAGTTTGATACTTGAAATTTCATATTCAAATGATAAATCCCTAAAATTTTACTAAATTGCATTTCAAATCATAATAATTTGATACTTGAATTTTCATATTCGAATGATTAATACAAGTTGCTATTATCATATCTAAAATTAAAACTTTAAGAATCAATTTGCTACAATTAAAACTTTAGGAACAAAATACAGTTCAATGAAATTTTAGAAACTTGTAATGTCCAATTTTTTACTCATTAGTTTAAAATCATTATTTAAAAAAAAAAAATTATAATCTAGCTAACTAGCTCGATTGTAAATTTTCATAAGTGAACACGACAAAACTAAGCAAAAATTTTCAAATTGAATTATGAAATTATGGATGTGATTAATTAATTTAACTTTAATGGAATAAAGCACATTCTTTTTTTTTTTGGATTACGCACCGGGTTTCCACGTGTCCGTTTTACGGTATACGTGACTAATCCCGCGCCCCTTGAAGCCAACCCCATAACTTCAAAGGGAGGTAAATTTCAGAAATTCAGGGGCGAAAACGAATCGGGAAGGGTTTGAATACCTGACCTCGTGAGAGGCATTCCCGCAGCCCGTACTATCACCTGAGCCACACCCTGGGGGTGAATAAAGCACATTCTGAAGCACATTCTTAAGCTTAGGTGAAATTGATGGAATTGATTACAAATACGGTTCTATATATTCCTTTATACTCATCATGCACATGTCGCAGCTAGCTAGTACGTTTATTTTATATATATAGCTAACTACAAAAAGGCATTGCATTCATAATTAATTAGATTTCATTCTCCCATATCTTTGAGGATCTCTGCCCTTTTCTTTCAAGAGAAAAGGAAAAGAAAGAAAGAAGCTTCCCATATAGGAGTTTGCTAGCTGTTGGACCCAATGCCATGATCTTGTTCAAAAATGATTAGACAATTCATCAAATGACACAAATATTGGGAAAAGAGCTCTCAAATTATGCCTTCAATATACAAATATATATTTATTTGTAGAGGATTATTCCTCAACTTTTCCACCATCAAGGTCTTGGCATGATAGTGTGCTTATGACATGCCCTAGGATTTCGATCCGAGCTTGGATTTTGGAACTTTCAATGTAAGTAAAAAGAAATTTTAATTTCAATATTTTTTTTATAATAATTATTATTTAGCGATACTCGATGACAGAAATCCATTAATAAATAGACTGTCTCAATTTATTTTTTTTTATAAAGAATGTGTTCAATTAGATATAAGTTAAATTAAAAGTTTCGCCTTACGTAATTTGAACGTTGTAAGGAATTCATATGCACACGTGCGTATAGATGGAAGGCGTAACTATGTGGGACCAACAAACGGACAAGGCAAGCTCTAAATCTAGCTTATAGCATATAGGTTGGTCCGTCCTAAAGAGATCAAATAATTATGTGTATGTGCATGCATACAGACACGTACATTGTACAAGAGTAATTTTGGGGAATGGGCTTGGAATACTATATTAAAATTTTACTTTTATTTTTAAAGAAAAATAAAAAATTTTGCCATTGAGGTCTTAGCTAGTTTCAAACTCATGGGGTCAAAGATTAAAATCATATTTGCACTTTCCAAGGATAGAGGCAAGGGTTGCATAAATCTTGTCCCTCCTAAGTCTATGGCGGATGACAATAACCTTGTGCACTGACTGTGATTTTAGCGTAAAATTTATGACTTGTTGGATCAAAACTTCATCCTAAAGTCAATAAGCTTACCAAATTAAATAATGATTGTCATATATATATATATATATATATATATATATATATATTTAAAAAAGGGTAAATTAATTAAAGGAGTGACAAGCAACCAACTTGAATCCACTAAAGTAGAAAAAAAAAAAAAACAGAGAGAGGAGAAGTGAATGAGATCACCCTCCCAAATTAATCAGAGCAAATACAGTAAAACTCTTCCCAGTCCAAATAAAAGAAAGAGGAATTAGACCTAATCCAAAGGTACAACTTTGATAAACAATTATTATACATATTTACAGCTGTGGAATAATTCTCCCCGAAGATTCTTTCGTTTCTCTTCTTCCAAATTTCCCAGTAGATGACTACTGGGATAGTTGCTTTCATCCTTTTAAGAAACCCTTTAAGTTTCGAGAAGTTCCATGCCAAAAACATTGATTTCAAAGAATTTGGCATGACTATGTGATTACACATCCTCTAGAATTCGAGTGCCCAAATCTGCATACTGTAATGACAGTGGAAGAAAAAGCGATCGATTCCTTCACTTTCCTTCTTGCACAAGACACATATAGAAGCCAACCTCCATCCTCTTTTTTCAGTTTATTTGTGGCTAGAATTCTATTGTAAATTGCTAGCCAACAAAAAACACTCACCTTTGAGGGAATGAAAGTGTTCCACAACTGGTTGTATGGAATGCTGAGGTTATTATGAATATTCCTGTGAGCGAGCTAATTGTAAAGGCTAGTCATCATGAAGATCTAAGTTGTGGTGAGAACCCATGATCAGGAGTCTTTTTTCCCCTTTAATAGTAGCATTGTATAACAAATTGAACAACTCTATAACTTTGTTAACCTCCTTGCCTTAGACATGTCTGTTAAAGGATATATATATATCCTAAAAAGGTATGTTGTTGGGGAAGCTCAATAATACTACCACTTTAGCATCCTTTCGTCTGGCCACCATGAAAAGGTTCGGAAAAAGATCTTGAAAGGTGGCTTTTGTGACCCATTTATCCAACCAAAAATTTGTTTTGCTCCGTCTCCAAATTTAATTTTCATCTGTTCCCAACTGGTTGACCTGAGTTTGTTAATATTTTTCCAAAGGCTCCAAAATGTGCATCTCTAATTTGAAGATGGGTACCAGTCTGCAATGTTGTATCTATGCTTTATGCAAATCACTGATTTCCAGAAACCTTCATCTTCCTTGTTGAACCTCCATAATATATTTCCCCATATATAAGAGCCTTGTTCGTAGTCTCTAAGTGTTTGATTTCCAATCTGCCTTGTTTTTTTTTGTTTGAGTGACTGATTGAGCTCCATTTGTCAGGGGAGTATTTGAATTTTTCCTCTGTTCCCCTCCAGAGGAAATTTATTTTTAGTCTTTCAAGAGTTTGCGCCATTTTATTAGGTATGGGAAACATAGATATATAATATATGGGTTGATAGGAAAGCACGGAGTTTACAAGGGTTAATCTATTAAGAAAATTTTTCAAGAATCCTAACAGTTGAAGATTTGCGAATGTTTGATTATATGTGGCGATCTGGGATTCTTCAGATTGTATTACTTGAATATCTATTTATATTTGATAGTCTAGATTCTAGAAACACCTTGATTTAGTATTTAAATACTTTTGAATTTGTATTTGAATTTGTAACAAACTATACCTTATAGAAGTCCTATGTGTAGGACATCTCTACATCAATGAAAGTGTAAGAACCCGACCCGTGAGATATGGAATAAATAAATAAGAAAAAGGTAAAACAGTAATTTGAGTAAGCTTCGTCAACGAAGCCAATGTTTTCATCGACAAAGGCCCGTTTATTGTTTAGCGACGAAATGCAAAGATTCATCGACGAGGAGAAGTCGAGAGATTTTGGGAAATTCAGAAATCTTAGGCTCGTCGACGAGGCCACCGCGACGCCGATGAGGTTAGCCGGGTCAAAGGCTCTATAAATATCCATTTCCTTTGCTTCTTGGCTAAGTTATCCAAAATTCTCTCTCTCTCTCTCTCTCTCTCTCTCTCTCTCTCTCTAGAACTTGAAGCTCCACTCTCTCTCTCTCTAGATTTCTTCGCCGTTCATTGTTAGAATCAATGATCCAACATTACTGTAAGGATTAGGGAAGGAATCTCTATGTGTTTTGTGGAATAGATCTTCATTTTGAGCTCTTCAGGTTTTGATCCAAAAATTGAGGTAAGACTTGATATTCATTTCCGTTTCGATAGATCTGTAGAGAGTAAGATTGTAAGTAATTATCGTATTATGATTTATAGGTTTTGGGAACTCGGTTCGCTGTTTAGGAGCCATAGAGTTTGTGTTTGGATTTTTGGGGAAAGGTAAGAGGATTCTATTTATATCGGTTATTTTTGAAATCGGATTCGGTAGAACTGTGGTTCATGATCCTGTGTGTGTGTTTGGCTACTTATTTGGGGAAATCTAATGGGTAAAATTACAAGGTTTTCACGTTACAGTTTTAGGGAAAAAGGGGGTGTCAGGTTGCATCTCTGGTTTTGTTAGAAAATCGTGGATATATTGTTGAGTATATTGTGTTATGGAGATGGACATGCCTTGACTTGTTTTAAACTGTATTCTGAAAATCATGATTTTGTGATTACCAAATAAGTGTGGAATGAATTATTATATGAATATGCATTGAGTTGTGATATACTGAAATGGGACATAGGAACGTGTGTTCCAAATTGTTCCAGATTGTGAAAGATCGTCCGGCTTTATATCCGAGGGTGTGAAATACCACCTGCCAGTGGCAAGAGTGTCCAACTCTATATTCGAGGGCGTGAAATATCGCCTCGTACCGGCTAATCACTGAAGAGTGTAGATCCACTAGATATACCGATATGATGCCATAGGAGCTTGGGGCTACGCCGTATGCCGGGGATGCCGTGTAATGCGGGTCGGCTTCGTACCGAAGAGTGTGATAACACTGGGTTGATTGATCATGTGTGCGTTGAGAACTATATTGGAACTGTATTGTGGAAATACTGGAACTGAACTATGTATGTTTTATGTCATGATAACACTCATATGTCACATACCAATATAACCTGAATCTGCCTTACTGAGATGTGTCTCACCCCTATCGTACATACATGTTTTCAGGTCCTTTGAGTAACCGGAACTAGAGTCCTAATGTTGGGAGCGTGGTGGTTGGTTTACTGTGTAGAGTACTTGTGTAAGTACTTGGACTATAACAGGGTTGTTGTTTTGGGTATTGCTGGCACCTTGGGTTATGTTTTGTAATATGGAGCTTAGACTCTATTTGTATAGACTCTGGTATGGTACAATATGTGTATGGAATGAACTTTTTCGCTGTGTATATGTCGTGTAAGTGAATGTGTATATAGGGTGTACGGAAACCCCATAGGGTCGGACCCTCATTCATTATAGTGTCATGTGTGTGTTGTATTATACAGGAACAGGTTAGGTTACTACATCACACCCTGGGTCCCATTGCCGGGATCAGGGCGTGATAGAAAGTGTCATGTATTTTCTATATGGTATTAGAGCTTTTTTCTTCTTCTTTTTTCCTTCTCTTCCCTAATGGCCGTTTCTTCTAAAACCGTTGTTGTCACCACCCTAGACACTCCTAGCAATGGCAACTCTTCTCTTATTGCCATCAATGCGAAACTTGCCCCTTCCAATTTCCTTTCTTGGCGTGCCCAATTGACATCCTTGCTAATTGGTTATGACCTTCAGGGCTATCTTGACAATACAACCATTTGTCCATTATGAACCATTTCTCCCAACACCTCCTTTGTCAGTTCATCTTCTGCAGGTGTCTTTAATCCAATTTTCTATCATTGGCTTCGACAAGATAAGCTGATCCTCAACGCCATCCTTGCATTTGTCTTTGAGTCGGCTATGCTGCTCATTGCCACTTACATCAATGAAAGTGACTTGCATTTTCTATATATTAAGGAAATTTGCTGAGAATCCTAGCTAGTAGTTGAAGATTTGTGAATATCTGATTGTATTCAGCGATCTGGGATTCTTCAGATTGTATTACTTAAATATTTGTTTGTATTTGATAGTCTAGAATCTCCTTGATTTAGTGTTTAAATACTTGAATTTGTATTTGAATTTGTTGGTCTAAAATCTCTTTGATTTAGTATATATATACATATGTATATAGCTATGAGTCATATGACGAAACTATGGGAAAGGGTAGTTGAACAAAGATTAAGGTTAGAAACGAAGGTCTCAGAAAATAAATTTGGTTTATGCCTGAGAGATCTACCACATAAGTTATTTATATTTTAAGAAGATTAATGGAAAAGTTTAGGGAAAAGAAAAGGGACTTGCATATGATATTTATTGACCTTAAGAAAGCATATGATAGGATACTTAGGGAAATTTTATAGTGGGTTTTAGAAAAAAAAGGGTGTATGTAGTAGGTATACCAATGTCATTAAGGATATATACGATGGAGTAATAAGTAGTGTAAGGACTATAGATGGAAAAACTAGAGAATTTCCAATCATCATAAGTGTACATCAAGGATCTGCTTTGAATCCTTATCTTTTTACTTTAGTGATGGACCAATTGACTAAAAGTATTCAAAAGGAGGTTCCATGGTATATGTTGTTTGTAGATATTGTATTAATTGACAAAATTAGGGACGGAGTAGAGACTGAGTTAGAATTATGGAGAGAAGCTTTGGAATTTAAAGACTTTAGGATAAGTAGAAATAAGGCAAAATATATGAAATGTAATTTTAGTAATGATAGGAGGAATATTGGAGATAAAGTTAAACTTGAAGATGAAGAAATAAATAGCACTTGTAGATTTTAATACCTTAGATCTATTATACAAGTTGAAGGAGAAATTGAAAATGATGTAATGCATAGAGTTAAAGCAGGTTGGGTAAAATAGAGAAGTGCTTCGAGCGTGCTCTATGATTGTAGAATACCCTTAACATTGCAAGGAAAGTTTTATAGGACAGCTATAAGACCAGCTATGTTATATGGAACGGAATGTTGGGGGATGAAGAAACATAATATCCAAAAAGTAAAAGTTGTCGAGATAAGAATGCTTAGATGGATGAGTAATATAACATTGAAAGATAAATTAAGGAATGAATACATTCGTGGTAAGTTAGGTATAGTTCCTATAGAAGATAAGATAAGGGAGGGACGACTCAGATGGTATGGACACCTGCTACAACGTAGGTCACCTAATGCGCCTGTGAGGAAAAGTGAGTTACTGTGAAGGGCAGTAGAAGGGGTAGGGGTAGACCTAAAATAACTTGGGAGGAGATAGTGAGTAAAGATTTAATATCCTTGAATCTATCAAAAGAAATGGTCCATGATCGCATAAATTGGCGAAAAATGATTTATATAACCGACCCCCACCTAGTGGGATTAAGACTTGGTTTTGTTGTTATTATTGTTGTTGTTGTTGTTGTTGTTGTATACATATGTATATAACATGGAATACTGCAGTTGTGCTAGTGTGTGGTTTTTTCATATTAAATTTAATATATATAAATAATTTCAAAATACAAATCATGATCTTAATTAAACAAAGCATATTTTAGGTCGGCTGCTGAAGTGTCTCCTACCATTGACTCTCCTAATGCAAATATATTTTTAATATTATAAGTAAAGATATACGAAATAAAAAAGTAAAGGGACTTTCTAATTGTTGCGACTTTCACATGCAAAATGCTACATCTATGACTCCTACAGTATAATATAACGACTCATTTTTTAGGGTTTTATTTATTTTTTGCCCTTTTAATAACTACAATGACTATATGTTCATTATTTTGAGAACCAAGTTTTCTTACATTTAATGCAAATGTACAACATAATGATGGACCCAAAAGGCATATGGGCTAGTTACAGCCTATTAATTAAGTTGAACTGGTTTCTCTTTAGTTAACACAGAATCCAGTTGCCCATGATAGGCATATATACACATGCTTAGCCTCCAAATTAAAGAATCAAATTGTGCTTTTGGAGTTTTGGGGTGGTGGCCCTCTACTTTGCCCCCCTCCAACAAAAAAAAAAAACCCTAAAAAATGTCATCATCTTTAGGGATATCGTACACAACAAGTTTGGGCGTATGAATGATTTGATATGATGATAATTAATTTAAGGGCAGGGGCATTTCTTTCAGAGAAAACTCAAAAAGCTCCCTTAGCTACTTATTCGAAAGTCATGCATATATGTTCATTCGTGATTCGATGGCATAGAAGGCAATGGATTTTTTTTAAGGGCAAAGCAAAAAGGGTGTACGTGCGTGAGCAGCCGCAATTAATGCTTTTATGCTTCTTGGTCACTCTCGTTGGCCCTCATTGAGTTAGAAGCAGAATCCTAAGCTGCCCCTGTCTGCCTGTGGGGTCATTAATTATTTTTCTCGACAATTTTTCTCATACAAGCTTCCATTGTCTGCTCTTGTCCAGAGAGAGGGAGAGAGGATGGCTTGGGGGCTTTTAACACGAGCAGTTAGCCATGCATGTGTTGGGAATTGGATATATGAGCAACAATTACACACGAGCAAAATATTAACAACCCAAAAATAGAGCATCAAATTTACATGATTCGATCGATTCGACTTACGTCTGCGGAGCACACACAATTTCACTATAACTGAAAAAATAATACAAGGAGTAGGAACCATACCGCTTAACTTAACTCTCTCTCTCTCTCTCTCTCTCTTATCACAACTCTCTATTCCTCACTCTTTTCACACTTTGTGCGCAACACACCACACAACACTCTCTGCACACAAGAACTCTCTGTTCTTGCCACCCACACACACAACCACACAAAATTCTACATCTTACCGCACTCACAGTACAATTCCTGCAGACACTCTATTCTACACACACACATAACTCTCTGCTGCACACACACACATAACCACGCCCAATTCTACATCTTGCCCCACTCTACACTTACACACACACATCTCCTTTATATAGCCTTTAAAGGGGGGTTTAATTCAAACGAGGTGGACAGGGTTGGTGGCTGCATTTCAACCATGATAGGCAAGGTTGGTGGAGGGCTGCTAGTCTCCTCTACAAAATCAACATAAGCTGCTGGGGTTGGTGGCTTCCGTCTCCTTCTATGGCGCATAGCCCAACAGCATGCGACTTGAAATATATGCCAATCAAGTAACTTTTGAAAAAATATATGCCAATTGAGTTATTAATGTAGAATTATGCATGCTTAGCTAGCCTAAGAGATCACCCCATGTGCATGCATGGCAGAGGGAAAATAGTGCGTCGTGCAGTTGCTCAGGATCATCAATTAGGGGTGGAAGTAAGTCAAGTGTATTCATGAGATACTTTGAGCTAGTTTCTTCTTTTAATTCAATTCGTATCATTTCCTAACTCAATTCAAATCGATTCTATTCGAGTTCAAGCTAGCTACTCAAGTATTCTAATTAATGAGCTAACTTCCAGCTTAGTAATAGTACTTGAGTCGAGTTTGGAGTCTAATTGAGTTTTTTATTTAATTATTTTAAGATTATATATATCATATAATATATATTTTAGAAATATATTTAATATTATATATATATTATTTATATATATTTAATATTAATTTATAATTGAGTTGAGCTCTATTTTTAAGAACTAGCTTGTAGCCCAGTGAGTTCAAGTTTAACAATTATTAAGTCGATCAAGTTTGAGTTGAATTTTGAGTTTAATATTTTTAAGCCTACTCAAGTCGAATATTTTATTGTGTCGACTAGATTAGACTCAAATACACCCCTAGGATTAATTATACATGCACTTCATTAGTGAAGACCACGTGCTATGCATGATGTATATTTGAAAAATAGGTCATATAAATTATTAAATTCTAAGTCCAGATAAAATATAAAATTCTAATTTTATGTATTAAAATTATAAAATTTAACCATGTAAATAAATATACATCTCAAAATTTTGGCAATATTTTTATATATTTTCAACATTTTCCTTGAATCCATCTTTAGTAAAAACCTTAAGGTTCCATAATCATTGCTAATAAATTAATTAACTTGTAAAACAATATATAAAAATTATCTTTATATAAAATGATTAGTATTTTGAAACCTCTCAATAAATTTATAATTTAATTTTTGTAACCTCTAATAAAAATTAGATTAATAGTTTTCTCACTACTAATAATAATGAATTTATTGATTTATTTTTTATTTACTAATGTTATTTATATATTATTAGATTTTTTTAGTTTTTAATTTCTTAAGAATTGTTTTTAGGAAGTAATCTAGTGACAAGAGTTTTTATGAAGTTATATGCATAAAAATGGTCTCTATTAATAAATGAATTAATAATTTCACAACCACTAATAATTGAATTAAATATTTTAATTGCTATTGGTAATTAACATACGAATAACATTTGAATTAATGATTTTTATAATCATTGTTAATAAATAAATTAATTTATGAAATAATAAGTTAATGTTTTGAAACCTCCAATGAATTAATAATTTAATTTTTATAACATCTAATAATAATTAAATTAATATTTTTTGTAATCACTAATAATATTTAAATTTATTAATTTATACATCGATGCTATTTAATGTCATTAAATATTACTATTATTGTTAGTAATTTCCTATTTAAATAGTATACCCAATGTTAAGAAGTGCGTTTTCTATGTAGTTTATGTTTCACATTCATTTTATGACTTTTTTTTTTATTAGGAAATGAAATATTAATCAAAATATGAAATATGAATGAGATGATCCATTTCATATAGAGTCCAAAATGTAATGCCTCAACCTAAGTCTGTCAGGGAACACTGCATTTCTCCTCCTCCCCCTGGACCAGACAATAGTGGGCGGGCCTTAGCGGACTAATGACTGACTCCACAGACCATCACGTGTCTTTTTTAATGTATTTTGTTCTCACTCACACACTTCCTTAGAAAACTTCTTAGAAGGTCACCCATCCCAAGATTACTCCAAGTCAAGCATGCTTAACCGTGGAGTTTTTATGGGAAGACTCTTGAAAAGAAATGTGCACTTTGTTGATATGGGTAGTAACATCTAATCCTTTTAAGTCTTTCTTCCACGTGGTATCACATTCTCCCCCACTTATAGAACACAACGTCCTCGTTGCGAACCCACATTTCCAAACTCAGGCGATGTGAATCTCATCACACTTCCAGCTGGGTAATTGCTCTGATACCATTTTGTAATGCCCCAACCTGGGACTGTCAGGGAGCACTGTGTCTCTCCTCCTCCACTTATACCAAACAACAGGGGGCGGATTTTATCGAACTAATAACTAGCCCCACAGACCAACATGTGTATTTTTTAGTGTATTTTATCCTCACTCACACACTTCTTGAGAAAACTTCTCAGAAGGTCACCCATCTCAAGATTACTCCAAGTCAAGCACGCTTAACCGTGGAGTTCTTATGGGAAGACTCCCAAAAAGAAATGTGCACCTTATTGATATGAGTAGTAACATCTAATCCTTTTAAACCTTTCTTCCACGAAATATCACACAAAATATGAATGTCAGTTGGGCATGCGCCATGAAGGAAAGTTGGAAGGGGTCAACTTTAGAGGAAGCTGGGAGCCGACATTGATGGCAACAATATGAGTGTTACCACTGCCAGTAAGCTCGAAATTATTGACAATCATAGACTCAAAGGATGCAGCCATGAGGGGGAAAAAATAACTCTTAAGAAAAATAAGCTCTAATACCATATAGAAATTGTAGAAGTTACTTTCATTGATATGAAGATGTCCTATATATAGGGATTGTACGGAGTATGATAGTTACAAATTCAAAAATATTCAAATTACATAACAAGAAGATCCTATGCTATCGGATATCAACAAATATTCAAATAATGTAACAAGAAGATCTTAGGCTAAAGCAATGGACAAAACTGTTGATGGTTTCATCAAACCATTGGCGGTTTCCTTCTACATTAGTTTTTGTCTGAAATTGTTGATGTAACCGTCTATGGTCTATGCTAAACCTTAGACGATTTTTAAATAATCTAGTACCACTATATGATTTCCTTTGTAATTTATTCATCGATGCTATTTAGTGTCATTAATTATTACTTTTTTTTTTTTAAATTTCCTATTTTGAAGATTGTATCCAATGTTAAGAAGTGCGTTTTCTATGTAGTTTATGTTTCAAAATAATTTTGAATTTTTTATTAGTAAAATGAAAAATTAATCCAAATATGAAATATGAAAGAGATGATCCATTTTACATAGGCTCCAAAGTAAAACTAATTTGCATAAGTTAATGCAAAACAAGTAAAACAAGTGAAAGTATGCACATATCATAGTTGACATTGAGCTAATGGAGAGCGGGGAGAAAGATTAAAGATTAACAGATCGAGAATTTGACAAAAAATAAGAAAGCAATGCATGCCTATGATAAGATTGGAGGCATAAAGGAAGGATAATTTTAATGTAGGAGTTAAATGGAATATAAACATAAATAAAATTTTATTAGCAGAAAAAATTGGACATACATCTATAAAATATATATATATATATATATAAAAATCAAAATTATAAAAAAATCAAGAAAGAAAGGTTAGCTTATTGTTAAGAATTTCACTTGTGAGTTTGTCCCACATTAGAAAAAAGTAAGTAGATGATGAGTGCTTAATGCTTATACACATGGTTGGGACCAAGACAAAATAGGCTTACACTTTTGGGTCAAGTTGGTGTTCACTCATATGTATCAAGCAAATCTATAGACTCCTCTGATACTAACAAATGGTATTAGAGCCAACGATTCATAACTCTGGGTGTGGGAGTATGTGACCGAGGCTAATAAGGATCATCTAAGCTGTCAAGATGGATCCAAATAGGGTCAAGACGAGAGAGGTAGGATTGGTTTAGAGGCCCACTTGGAATACAATCTGAGACACGTAAGACGTAGTGGTAAGACCCACTTGAGCAAATTGTTGGAGAATTAGTCCCATAAAGGAGAAGCTGCTACAAAAGTTTTTTGGGTGCAAAGTATACTTGAAAATTTGGGAGTTGTTCAAAAGCACATTGTTGTGTTCTATGATAGCCAAATTGCTATTCATTTGGCAAAGAACCAAGTCTACCATGCACGAATGAAGCACATCGACGCTCGGTGTCACTTTATATGAGATATAATTAATACAGGCAAAATACTTTTTCAGAAGATTGCTACAACTGAAAATCCTGCAGATATGTTAACCAAGATTATGACAACAATCAAGTTCAAACATTAATTGGACTTGATCAATATCCTACAAGTCTGAATATTTTTTAGAATTCCACTTGTGAGTTTGTCCCGCATTAGAAGAAAAGTGAGTAGATGATGTGTGCTTATATACATGGTTGAGCCCAAGACCCAATAAGTTTAAGCTTTTAGGTCAAGTTGGTACTCACCTGTAGTAGCCTGAAATTTTATCAGATGTGTTCTTATAGCTCTAATACCAACTGTAGTAACCCGAACCTGCAATTAATTTTATACAGCGGAAGACCTCAAATTCATTATACCAGAGTGCTAAATAACCTTATTATAACAAAATCTCCAATATCAAATTTAATACATCCTTAAAAATTCTAAAATATACCAAAAATAACAAATTTAAAATTAAATCTAAATCGCTCTTTCTAATCCCACCTACGCTTCTGCTACGTTACTCTGATTTACAGTGATGCTCCTCAGATGAAATGTATAATAATAATTGGGTGAGACACCTCTTAGTAAGGACCACATTTTTATCAATATGTGGCCGACATGAGCTTCACAATATAAAAATATATTTAATAATTTTGCTTTAATAAAAATTGCATTTGTAAACTATAAGTCACATATATAAATAAATATCCGTACTTTTATCCAAAGCACCATTTAGGCTTATTAAATGGCCATAATCACTTAAATATATGAACATGTACAAAGGAACTCCTTTTTGGCCGATGCATGTCATGATTAACCCCTATGACCGGATTGTGCAGTTCGAAAAATGAACTTAACTTGATTGGTCGACTAAAGCTAAATCAAAATATTATATCTGTAAGATCAATTTGCTTATCACGTCCTGATCCAGAACAGGTGTGTACACCCCTACTCAGGCCAAATCGACTATCTACCGCCAACACTTCCACAATAGTGTAACTGCACTAATATTCCTCTATAGCTATGGTACCGAACATTCACCACATCCGGTGCATCAGGGTTCTTAAAACATATAATTGCAATTTATGTAATTAAAATAATATAATAATTTCATCAATATTTGTAAAAAAATCACATATAAAACATGCACCGCAAAAATCCCCAAACTTACTCAGTTATGCGATAAAATAAAATAAACTCATGTCACACGATTTGTTTAATAATTATACTTATATAAATTTCCTGAGAACTCCTTATAAATATATATTCGGCAGATTTAAATAAAAGTGCAAGTATGATCAATTTCACATATTTAATTTAACTTCAATATATTTAAATAAAATCGATATAATTAAATCTCCACGATTTAATTTAACTCAACTATATTTAAATAAAAACGGACATGATCAAACCTACGTATTTTAATTTGCTCAAGCATAAATTTAAATAAAATAAATATCTCCATATTCACATACTCAATTTAATCAGGTAATTTATAAAATAAAATCTAACATGATATCACCATATTTATATACTCAAATTTAATTGATTAAATTTTAAAATAAAAACTAACATAATGTAGTCCACTTACCCTAACTCTAGAGTGGTGCCTACAGCGTGCAAAAGAAGAAATTTCTCCAGTTAAATCTTTGAAAAGTAGAGTTGGGACCCGAAAATGATTTTCGTTCTTCAATTTTTGCAAATTTTGCAGAGAAAATTGTGAGAGAGAGAGAGAGAGAGAGAGAGAGAGAGAGAGAGAGAGAGAGAGAACGTGTAACGACCCTCAATAAAATATAACATAATAAATCAAAAGTCAACCCGAACCCGTGGGTAACGGGGACACCTGTCAAACACAGCGAAAATCTACGCAGCAGTAAACATAAAATCCAAACATTCATCCATAAAGCATAATACCAGAGCTTTCTATAACATTATAAACTGTACTTCTATACATCCTTTTATACATTAAAATATCTCTAGGGTCAAACACAAAATGACACTGACCCTATTACAAAATCTTACCCTCCTCATAGGGTAATCTCACTAGCTCAACGATGGCCTTGACCTGCCGATCTCTCAGGGGCTCCTGAAAAATTAATTAAGTTTGGGGGTGAGACACTTCTCATTAAAGGAAAATAAACTAAATACAGTTGTGTGGCAACATAAACATTTAAGGCATTTATACATATGCTGTGCATTTCATATTTTCATAAAAAAAAATTCACCATATCATACTGAATATTCACATGCTTTCATATCTTCTAATAAGTCATATCATACATAAAACATATGTTATAGCTGAATAGTACTGAAAATATACTCAGGATGAATAGCTAACTGGTGTCATGTATTACCCCCCATGACAAGTTGTGCAGCTCGAAGGCAGGACACGACAATGGCTAGCCGACCACTACCGAGTCAAATATGTTTGTAAGTACGATGGGCCCGCCACACCCTGGTCCGGACTGCTAGGTGGACGTCCACACTCTACTGAAAGCCATATCGACTATCCATCTCCCATTCCCTCGTGGGATGGTTAGCACTAATCTGACGTAGATATCTGATTTACACATATAGTTACGATACCGAGCTCCTGAACTGAACTAAACTAACATCCGGGTTCTGATAACATATAGTAAATAATTTCGTAAATATGGTCTCGTACCGAAATCATAGTAAATACGGCCTCGCGCCGAAAACATAATAAATACGGCCTCGTGCCGAAATCGTAAATACGGCCTCTCGCCAAAAACATAATAAATACGGTCTCGTGCCGAAATCATAAATACGGCCTCGCACCGATAACATAAGTATGGCCTCGCGCCAGAATCGTTTCAGGTATTTACATTGTGAAAATAACTCATTTATCATATATTCATCAAACTCAATATAGCATAACTCGTCTTTTCAAAATACCTGAAAATATGCTTTACTCGTAAAATCATTCATATCATGATTCACTTCACATAAAAATAATGTTCATGCCACACATGTGCCGTTTAAAGTCATACCTCATATTCTAAAATCATCATTTCTAGCATCTTATACATACATATACTTTTAAATCATAATAGCAGTATTTTCTAAACATACATTTTATATGTGATAAACAAACATAGCATATGCTTTTCTGAAAATAAATGTACTCATAATTAATAATAACTTGCATGGAAAATAACTGCTTTAGTTTATTCCTTTACCTGGCTACTGAGAAAGCCCCCAAAATATCCTAGGCTAACACCTGTGTGATTTCCTGATCGATACCCTGAAACTCAAAACTCTCAGTATTAAACATCAGTATTTTCATGCGTACATCAATTTCTATAACTACCATAAAGTCTAATTGGACTTAAAAAGCCTTACCTCAACCCAGGAGTGATTTCCAACTTCGTTTTCCCAACGATCCGCTCTAGCAAACTTGTAGAAAACTTTACCAGGAACATCGTGGTAGCCTCAAATCTTCGATCCGGCGACTGGCGGGGCCAAAATCGAAGAGAGAGAGTGAGAGGGCCGAAGAGGAGAGAGAGAGAGTGGAGAGGAAGCTTGGAAATGAAATAAAAATTGGATTTTTACATATATATATATATATGGTCAGATTCGTCGACGAGACACGTCACCTCGTCAACGAGTCCTTCATTAAATTCGTTGACGAGACCCTGTATTTGTCAACGAAATTCAGGCTGCCTCAAAATCCCTCTCGGTATTTTCTCGTTGACGAGGCCTTGTATTTGTCGACGAATTTTCTTCTGCACTTGTCGACGAACCCCTGTATTTGTCGACGAACGTAGGCAATCTCTTGGAATCATTTTTATCCCCCAAATTCAATGCCGTCGACGAACGCTGACGAAGTTTACGGCCTCCTTCTGTTTCTGTTTCTATTTCTCTCCCTTTTAATTATTCAAATTCAATTTTATTCGGGTTGTCACATAACGTGAGGAAGGGGGTCCTTCTTGCAGCCTTAGGAAGTCTCTTGAGGCTTTCTTATATATATATATATATTATTTAATTAATAATTAATGAATTTTTTTTTTTTAGGATTATTACACTAATCCTGTATAAATATTTTTGGGGTCGTCATATCACCCATGTGTACCAAGCACACCTATGGATTCCTCCGATGCTAACAAGTGGAATTCCATTGCTAATAAAATTATGAAATAGAACATGAAAAACTCAAAACTTTGTTTAAATTATCACAAACGAAATTCATTAATATGCCTAAAATGGTTTAAAAATCAATTACACTACAAAAAAAAAAAAATTGAACCTTTTAAATGAAAATTATAAAATTAATTTAATTTCTCAAAATTAACTCCAAAAATTAGATAACCATCCTCATTTGAGAAGAAGTTTATCGATATCTTCACATTGCTCGTCTCGACACCCTTCTACAATTGGGTGGCCTGACTAAGTTTCAAAGGTGATGAATTGAAGCATCAAATAGTATCAAGATTTGCTTGCCTTGTTAGGTTTGACTATGATTCTGACAAGCGACAAGTTACTTTGAGGCTACCATTATCTTTACCTTTGCCTCGTCTTCCTCCTCCTCCACTTCTATTGTTATCTATAAAAAATCAACAATTAATTTACATAAATCAATCTTAATATCATAAGAACAAGTAAAAAAATGATATTTTTAGCTTACTTCTATTAACAATGACTGAAATAGGGAAATTATGAGTTGAATTATTATTAAGACCAAAAAACTAATATAAATCAAAATCCTTATTTCTAGTAATAAATCAATGATAGATTATGAATATTAGAAAGAAGATTTTGAATTTATTTGTAGAGACTCGAAAAATTTATTTATGGAAAACAATAAAGGAATGAAGAAAGGGAAAATTTTAAAAAAGAAAATAGTAGGTTTCGTCGACGAAGGTTCTTCAGTGATTCATCGACGAAGTTCACACATCGTCGACGAAGAGATCCCGAACGAGAGAAATTTCAGGATTAGGGTTCGTCGACGAAGATTTCATTTTGTCGACAAGGTTGACTGAGTCAACGGCCTATAAATAGAATTTCTCATTCTTCTTCATTAAGAAACCTAAGATTTCTTTCTTTCTCTCTCTAAAAATGACACTTCTCACTATCTTTCTACGATTTCTCGTTGCTCGTCGCCTGATTCGATGATCAGAAGCCACTACGAGGATATAGGAGAAATTCTCTACAAGTCTAATAGAGTGGATTCTTGAACGGGGTCTTTCCAGGCATTATCCCAAAGTTGAGGTAATGGTAGAAATGGGTTGTTTGTCTAGTATATGATTATTTAAAAGGGGTGTATGGGTTTGAGGATATTGTTTAATAGTTATTGATTTGGAGTTTGAGTTAATAAACTAGAGTTTTGAATCAGGGTTCGAGTGAGCGCCGTAGGCATTGTTTTGAGGTCCCTGCTAGCGTAGTTCAAGAAACTAGTTAAAGGGAATAGATTAAGCCACTAGATTTGTAAATTTCACTAGTTAAAATGAAAATTATTTGTGTATTTATATGATTATCCTACGAGTATTGAAAACCAACCGTTTAAACTGAGATTTTTGAGCCTAGGGTTGTGTTATTAGTTATTATTTGCAAAAAATGGAATGATTGAAGTAACGATGGGTATTTCAGTTAAACAGAGGATGAACATGGGCTGGCTTATTATTTTTGATGATATAATTATGTATATTATTTAAAATGTGTGGCATGAGTAAAATGAATATACTGAGTTGAGCTGTGATATAGGTATTGGGTTTATACTGCATGTGAATTATTTAATCAGAGCAAAATGTGAATGTTAAATTGCAATGTATGATTTGAGAATTCCGGTAGACCATAGTAGGCATAGTATTATTGCGTGTGATTTCTGAAGAGGTTAGTGCACTCACACGTCTTAGAGAGAATGTGGAGATGAGATGGTCGATTGAGCTGAGAAGGGTAGAGTCCCCTTGGAGTCTAGATCAGTATGGGAACAACCAATCTGACTTACAGACTGAAGAGGTTGTTACTAATTTAACTCTGGTGGGCTGACTAGGGTTAAGTCTAATCTATGAGTCGCATAACCCGTCATGGGGGGAAGCATGACAATGACTATCCATTTGGTAGTGAGTTCTAAATGCATAATTGCTAATTTAACTAATGTATAACATGAGAACAGCGTAGGTAAAAATATCTATGAATACTGTGTATGTGAAGACAAGAGATGTGAAATGTGAAATGTGAAATGAATTTATGTAATGTGAAATACTGAGAAATGTGGGAACTGAGATAATGAAGAGATGAGTATTATAGAGATATTAGATTCAGAGTAAAGTATAAATGTATTATATATTGTAGTATTATATTTATTTGGGGTGAGGTAAACTCTCCGCCTGAGGGCTTGTTGAGAAAGATGAGTATCTTGATAAGTATCAGATGTAGCCATACTAGGTTGCATAACGTATTAGGGCAGAGGGAAACTACTTGTATAGCGGGGTAATCTTCCCTATTCTTGGGAACCTTCACTGATAAATAATTGTGTGAATGTGTGTGAATACGAGACAAACTATCCATCTGAGGGATTACTGAGTAAGGTAAGTGGTCTGATGAGCATCAGTTGTAGTCATAATCGGTTGCATAAGGTATCAGTGCAATTGGGTGCTACTTGTATGAGCGGCTAATCACCCCAATCCTTCGGAAACTCTCGTTAATAAAATATGCTGCATGTGTGTGAGTAGGGATAGAGAATAATTTCATAATTGTGGATTAATTTATAAATGATGATTATATTTTGTACACAAACCTCATGATAGTCACACACTGGTATTAATCTATTTTGTCTTACTGAGATGTGTCTCACCCGATATGAATTTTATCTTTTTCAAGACCTCCGCGTGATCGAGCTCAGTGAGCTCGGGGCTGGCCTAGCAGTTTAGAGAGAGAGAGAGAGAGAGAGAGAGAGAGAGAGAGAGAGAGAGAGAGAGAGAGAGAGAGAGAAAGGGTATAACTTTGGATATATTTTTGGACTGTGTTATATTTATGATTTATGAGTTGTATATTTGTGAATACTGGATGTTGGAGAATACTTTTTGGGATATATAGATAGAACTCTGGTATGTTCTAAAGGATGTTAGTTTATTTTTCCACTACGCAATTGATGTTAAAGTATCAGATACAGGTAAATGGAACATGTGGCACCTGGGGCCTACTTGGCGGGTTCGGGGCGTCACATTATTATCAAAATCTAGAAATTGTTTTTTAGAAAAACACAGAAAGCATCTAACGAAATCATGGTAAGAACTCTTCTTTATGGAGTTTGCTTCATGATAGTTACACCATAAGAACAAAAAATTATGAAAAAGATTGATAAAATGAAGGAAGAAAATTCACTTTCATGAATACATTCACGAGGTTTCATAGATTAGAGTGAGAGATCATTGTGAACCATGTGCATTTTATGCTTTTGATGGCTTATATTTATAATGAAACAATTGAAAGAGAGAGTCAGCCATTAGATGGAAGAAATTAATTAATTGTATAATGAGTTATTAATGGGAGTCTAGGAGTTAAAAAAGGATTTGGATATTTGAAGCATACGAGGGCACACCGATCTTTTTTAATATTATAGTATATATATATATATATATATATATATATATATAGAGAGAGAGAGAGAGAGAGAGAGAGAGAGAGAGAGAGAGAGAGAGAGAGAGAGAGAGAGAGAGGAAGATAAGTAGAAGACTTGATGAAGATATATATAATTAATCTGTGGGCAGATTTTTTCAGAGCTAAATATTACAGAAACGATCATCTACTAATAAGGAAGGGGAGACCAAATGACTCTCGATTTTGGAAATCAATTATGGCCACCATTCCAGAAGTTATGGATAATGTTAAAATTTTGGTGAGAGGTGGGAACTCTTCTTTTTGGTTCGACAGGTGGCTGTCATCAGGCCTGTTATCTGTGAGCACTGAGAATATTTTTTACAAGAAACTGTGTATTAAGGATTGCTGGCTAAATAATAATTGGAACTCTGATTTAGTATGGGAATTGGTTGGTGCTAATAAAACAAGGGAAATTTTGCATCAGGTGCTGGTGGGTAAAAGTGGGCAGGATATTTTTGTCTGGAAGCCTACCCCGGATGGTAATTTTTTTACGAAAAAGGCTTGGGAGGTAGTGAGGAGCAGAAGTGATATTTTTTTTATGGAATGACTGGTTTTTGCATTCTTTATTACCCAGAAGAATCTCAATGTGTTTATGGAGAGTCTGGTTTATATGCTTGACTATAGATGATAGAATTCAGACCAAAGGAATATTGATGGCTTCGGCTGGTGATTGCTGCGTTTAGAGAAGCCAAGAAAACATTGATCATATTCTTTCTTTAGGAGAGGTGGCTTTAGAGGTTTGGCGTTGGGCTAGTGTGGCTTTGGGGATTCCTTTCCAACGATCTCTTCCTTGGAAAAATAAAATGGAAAATTGGTTCAATGCCACTATGCAAAAAAATTTGTCTATTAAAGGTATTTTAATCGGGCTGATTCCATGTTTGATTACATGGTGCCTCTGGAATCGAAGATGTAAAGCGAGAATGGAAGGAGTTTATCAAAGTGTAGATCAGATGTGGAGAAGTGTTTGATTCTGGGTTAGTTTTATTGCTGAGAGCACCATTTCTTTTCAAAAATTGAAGAAGTCGGACATTAAGATTTTGAATGAGTTTCAAACTAAGCATCAGGGGGTTTGCGATAGGCCTGAAAAAATTATTTCATGGGTTAAACCTCCAATAGGGTGGATAAAACTTAATTGTGATGGGAGTTGTAGGGGCAATCCGAGTACTTCAGGAGGTGGAATTATTCGGGATTGTCATGACATAGTAAAAGCGATTTTTTAAAGTTATTTTGGCAATGACACGAATAATAGTGTGGAATTAAAAACAATTAGGGAGGAAATTCGTTTGTGTAAATGTTTGCATTATGTTAATGTGATTATTGAAAGTAACACGCGAATTGTAGTTGATTGGCTTTGGAAAGGTAGATGTACTTTGTGGTATCTTTGGGAATTTTGGGAAGAGCTCGTGGCAGAATTAGAAGGAGTGAATGTCATGGTGATGCATCAATATAGGGAAGGCAACAGTGCTGCTGATTTTCTTACTAAAGAAGGAGAAAGAGGAAACAATGTAATCTACGAAGAACAACACCTTCTACCACGTTATCTGAAAGGTATCTTTCGGATGAATATGTGGGGTCTTGTTTCCGTTCGTCGTTAGGTCATCTCTAGAGTTTCATTTGGTATATTTTGTTTTGTTTTTTGGTTGTTTTTATGTTTTTTTTTTCTCCTTTATTAGTTATGATTAATTTTGTTTGTCTTAATTTGGTTGGTTGGTGTTAATTGTAACCACGGTATTCCTCCACCAAAAGTGAGGGTTTATTAATAAATAATTGGAGGTACCGCCCTCTTTTACCAATATATATATATATATATATATATATATATATATATATATATATAAGCTTGAATTGATGATAAAAAAATGTTCTAACGATAAAGAGGAGAAAGTAATAGTCAAAGAAAATAAGGTAAAACAAAAAAATTAAGTACTTTGAGCATGTCATATATGTCATGTTAAAATTCTCTTAAAATTAAAAGAAAAGTTTTAGGATTGTTACAAGATCATTTATTTTATAGATTAAGATAATTAATAAAGGTTAGGCAAATTAAAAAAAATGATATATATTCAAAAAGTAAGGATTGTAACAATAAAAATGACCGATGCATGTATGCTTTAAAAAATAACATGTAGAAAGAATGAATCCATCGATAATAACTTAATCATAACATTAGTTGGTACAAAGATAAGGTAAATAGAGAAGTAAAGATGATTTATAAGGTTATGATACAAACTAAACAATTATTGATGGAGGCTGTAGGCAGTGGAGAACATAATTCAGTTAAAATTAAATTAATCGAGTAAATTCGGTTGATTCGGTTTGGTTCGGTTAAAATTTATTCCGTTCAGTTTGACTTTCATTTTTCGTTGAATTTTGATTTTTTTGATTTTCGGTTCGATTAATAATAAATAATTATATACATATTATATTAAAATATTTTATATATTATATATATGCTAAAAATTTATTTATTTTTATATGTTATATATTTTTAAATTTTATATATATATATTAAAATATTAAATTAGTTAAAATTGGTTAACTGATTTAATCGAAATTCAATTCTATCGGTTTTGAGTTTGGTTAAATTTGGAATTTCGGTCAGTTCGGTTAATAAGGTTTTTTAACAGAATTTTTTTCAGTTAATTCGACTATTTAACCGAATTTACCGAACCAACCGAATGCTCACCCCTAACTGTAGGAGAAGAATAATTAGATGTAGAATAATAGTTTCAAATATTATCATAATTCATACAACTGATATCTGAGGAGGGGCACGGATTAGATGAGGGAGTATCATAAGCACAATATGATCCTTCCTCTTTAAGCTTTTTCTTTATTTATAATCTACTTTTAATTGCATTAGTTTTTATCACTCTTGTTGATCTTTTATTCGTAATTAATATCAAAGTTTATAGTTTTTACATCATCGAGTATGCACACAATTAAATATTTAAAGTAAAAAATATGCTTTGATAGGCTTTAGCACTAAAGGTGTGCCTCTTCCAATAGGTGAAAATATTTATAAAAAGAAAAAAAAACAAATTACTTTTATGTTTTTTAATTGTTAAACTAACTACTTTTTTTAAAAACTATTATACCCTCTTTCAAATAGTTATATGAAAAATGAAAAGCTTACATAACTATTAATTATTTATGAATTAAATTGGTTTGAAAACTATTCATAATTACATAACTATTAATTATTTATGAATTAAATTGGTTTGAAAACTATTCATAATTTTGAATTGAATATAGTCTTATTTTTAAAATCCTTTCACTCTCATGTACAATTTTTAAATGCTATTTTTTTCGTACACAGTAAATTATAAAAATGGTTATATTTTTGTTCAAATTTATATCATATAAATTTATATTAATTTATTTTCAAAAAATTAAATCTTAAAAACTAAATTTGAGCGCAAAATGTTTTACCCACAAACTCATGCTATTTAAAAATTTATTTAAAGTTGCTGATTATCTGTAAGAAATTCCAAATTAAAAAGAATAAAAATTCAATGCGAGTTCCTAAAAAAGAGAGGAAAAAAAAAAGAAAAGAAAAGAAGATAATGTTTCTTCCCAGCAGATTGAGAGCGTGCAGGCTAATAGTCAAGGGGCAGCGGTACCCAAATGCGCACAATAGCATCATCCATGGCCAAAATAAGCAAGGACGACGACGACCCTCGTTAGCTTGATGCCAAAAACAGTGTCTCCGATCCAAAATACGCAAAGAGCTCAAGAAAATGAGCCATGCCCAGAGATATGAAGAAAGTATCTTTGCTAGATTAGGTATTTTCTGGGCCATCTATTTTCTTCATTATGTGATAGCGATACTCTCTTTATGGTAGTAAGTGGGTTCGTACTTATCAAATGCATCTAGTTGTGGAGCATAAATTTCCGGCCTTGGATTTGAGATTAGGTGGATTTGAACAAGATTTAATAAAATTTCTGTATTGAATTTTATCCAAATCTACGTAAACTTTCTCAATATAGGATTAATTAATTTAAGGTAGTGTTTGGGAATATGGATTTTATGACTTGAATTTGAATTTGTGTGAATTTGAAAGGAATTCAATTCAATTTTTTACTATCTTCTCACCCAAATCCACGAAATTTTAAGTTGAAAATCTAAATTTCATCCTCCCAAACGCAGGGTTAGCGTTAGGTTCTGAATTGGTTTCAGAATGCATACATGTGGCAAATTACAGACATTTGAACTTGATATCTTGATGGGTAATGACAGATTTAAGTGAGTCAATTTGAAATGATATTATGCAAATTTAATTTTTAATACCGTCTGAATGCTCGGTGTGATTATTCATAGAATGAATTTATCACCACAATTGGTAACAAAAGAACTAAGATCTTCAGACAACCTTGGTGTTTTAAGAAAAAGTGATTGATTTTTTTTAATTGCTGCTATTGAAATCGAATAGGTTGATCTCACATTTAGTGTGAACTAGACAGAATGGTCTCATTCCTAAGGTTTCAAATGTTGCTATATTTAGTTTTTAGTGGCTAAATGGCATTTACCACTTTGCCGCACAATCTTTTAGTAGGAATTTGGTTTTATTAGGAATTTGGGTCAAGCAATCCTGGGTACCCCCAGGAATGTGAGTTGGAAATCCTTCATGCCTATGTTTGGTTCATTCTAGAAATCCTATGTGCTGTTCTGGATTCCTGCAAATCTATTATGCTCTTAAAACATTCCCATCTTATTTTTCAGTAGTTTTGATTGCAATAGAAAAGCATCCTATTCCCGGGCATAGGATTCTCAGGTATCTGATTCCCTGAACCAAACACCTAATTAGGGTTTCTTTAGTTGTGGAAAATAGTTTTCATTTTTCCATTTTTAGCTTGTCATTTTTTTTTTTTTAAAATGCAACCTTGTTTTCTAATTTTCTAAAGTTTATATGGAAAATCTAGAAAACATTAAGAAAGAAGAAAAAAAAAGCATTTCAAGTTTTCTATGCAAATGTTGTAAAATGAAATAATTTCATGATATTTTCATAGTTCTCTAGAAAATTGGAAATGGAAAATGAACACTATTTTCTAGAACTAAACAAGCCCTCAGAGCTGCTGTAATATCTTGAGAGAATTTACATAATCAAGATAGTATATTTACGTATGTAATTTGAGAACCACAGTTGATTGGTGGGTGCATGAGAATGAAGCACTATTATGCAGTAGTGATAGTGAAGCTAAGTGCAAGTTGTTCGTAATAATTGATGGCAATGTTGAGCATTTTGTACAAAAGACAGTCTTAAGTGAATCTAGGTGGTTGTAGCTGGGGAAATGCTGTGGAATGGCTTCTGGCTTCTTCTAAATTTTTTGAAAAAGAGTCCCCTTCTGGACCTAGATGTTGATTTATGATGAGAAGGAAATTTCTGTTCCACAACTTGTCTGGGCACACTGCTATCACTGTCAATGATAGAGAAAAGGATGTGCTGTATACAGCCCTTAAGTTGAAACAAAGCAGTGTGCGTCATAAATATACAGTCTATCCAAGATTTTTCATGAATAATAATGAGCGAACTGCTTGAAAATTTCATAATAAGATTGAATATTCATTTGCTCAATAGGATCATCTTTAGTTTTGAGCTTGTATGTACAAATTATATTGTTTAGATCCATGTTACATTTGTCTCACATGATGTGAAGGCTGTGGGAGTGTAGGGTGCAATAATGGGGTCTCCTTACTGTTACCAAGGAACTTTCTTCTAGGCACTAAGGTCACGTTACATTTTTCTTGCTGTTATCCCATTTCTGATTTGGAGACTTTTTCTAATGACTTGTCCTTTTAGTTATTCCTCTTTGTGGGATCACATTTTGTTGACCTACAAATTGAAATAATTCGAGGACGTATAGAAAGGAAGGAAACTTGACAAAACAGAGATGATCAAAGTTCAGACTCTTTGCTCTCAGGCTTGTGTCATCATTTTATGTAGTATTTGGACTATCATTATTGCCTATGCTTCACATTTTAAGGTTTGATTTAGGTAACACTAATTCCTTGAGATAAACATGCTTAGAAAAATAAGGATGCAAAACTAATTCCTTGAGACAAACATGCTTATAAAAATAAGGATATATGTATATATATTTAAAATCTAAACATAATAGTGTACTTAGATGCCCATATACAGATATTTTGTATAATCTAACTTTAAAAGTATGATTTTTTTAGGGGTACTGAAGTAGGTCCACATAAAGGTACTTTTGTAACGATTAACAAACTCAAAAGTTATTGATATTTTTGTCAAATATAATCTTGTACTTCAAATATAAGTGTAATTTTTTGTAAAAGTGAGGATGTTGTTGTTAAACATAATATTTTATGCATTTATGTATTCATATTTATAGACAAACACACACACACACACACACACACACTCTTAAAGAGTAATATTTGCATAAGAACTCAGGTTGTTGATGGCAATGACAGACAGGGGCCTTTTTCACAGTGTGGATGCTGAAATGTTTTTTGGTTTATTATGTTATGTTGGTTTATATTTCCTTTCTTGTGGATTGTATGTTCTTTGTTTATTTCTATGCTTTAGAAGTGTACAACAACAACAAGCCTTAAGTCCCACTAGGTGGGGTTGGTTACATGAATCCTTTTTCGCCAATTCACTTGATCTAGAGCATTTTACTCTATTAGATGAAGGTCTATTAAATCCTTCCTCACAACCTCATTCAAAGTTATTTTAGGCCTACCCCTACCCCTTTTCATGCGAGAAACTATAACTAACTCACTCCTCCTCATAGGTGCTTTACTAGGCCTATGTTTCAAATGCCCAAACCATCTAAGTCGCCCCTCACTTATCTTGTTTTCAATCGGTTCTATGCCTAAATTGTTGCGTATATGTTCATTTCTTACCCTATCTTTTAATGTTAAACCACTCATCCACCTTAACATACGCATCTCAACAATTTTCATTTTTTGTACATGTTGTTTCTTAGTTGCCCAACATTCTAAACCATAAAGCATTGCTAGCCTTATAGCCTTATTATAAAACTTTCCTTTTAATTTTAAGGGTAATACTCTAGAAGTGTGTTAATGGTTTTATACGATCAATTCAATGAGCAACTCTCAAATATTATTGTGTTGTAATTTTGCACCTAGGATATGTTATTTTCCTTTAATGGGACATAAAGGCTAGCATTTACATTGCATTATGTTCTTTTAGATAATACAATTCAGAGTATTGTTTTAGAAGCTTCATGATTCAAATCTAGCAAGAGCATATGTGCTTACATAAGCTGTCTTGCTTTACGAGAAGTTGGTACATCAAGAATATTGTCAGATATTTTAGGAAACCCCACTAAAGGTGTGTTTATGTTACGCTTTTTTGCCATTGGCTTTCGTTATATGATCTTGCAACTGATGTTCCAAGAATTAATTTGTTCAAGGATTGCTGTAATCCTCACAGCGGTCAGATCTCTAAACTAAAATTAATAATGAACTTATGTTGTTGTAATCACCTTCATTAGCCAGCTGTATTTAACCATTTTTTGTTTCTTCTTTCCCCTCTCTTTCCCCTACACTCTTCTAGACAATAGATTTATCTCTACTAATATACTTGTCAAGTCACTATGTTAGCTAAAAGGAACCATTTATAATTTGTGTTAAGTCTTGTGCAATTCAGAAAATGAATGAATTTATGCCTAAATAATGAAATGATCGCTACATGCAAATAGGCAGAGGTGGAAAATAGTTGCCATCAATGTTTTAAAAGCATTTGATGCTGACCTTGAGACTTGCCTCAAGATGATGTGTGTTTAAAATGCCCTTAGGCATAGTTTATGATACAAACTCTTAAAAGTCGAACACAAAATACAGTATGTCTCACATTTTTTTGCAAAATATATGCCTTTTGCATTTTTTTGGTGGGCTTACCATTTGGGTTTGTGAATTTCAGTCAGATTTGGTTAGTAAACTATGGTTAGAAAAATATAGTTAGTTGCATTTATGAAATGATGTTTAAGAAGGGCCCAAATTTGAGTGATTCTTTAAAACTTTTGAACCTAGGGGTTTGTTTGGTGTCGTCGTTGTTTCTTATTTTCTGTTTCTGTTTCTCCATAGTGAAAAAATAGATTATAAAAATGCGTTTATTGCTCTTATTAGTTGTTAATTTCTATTGCTGGTTTTCAACTATTTGCCAAAAAATTGAAAACCAGATTTTATTGTTTTCATTTGTTTTGGCGATCTGCTGCTAGAAAATTTAATATCGAGAAATAGTTTTTTTGAATTAAATTATTCATTTTATATACTTATGAATTAAAATAAATATTAAATAATCATATAAATTTAAATATAATTAAAATAAAAATATGCATAAATTTTAAAAAATAATAATAAAGTCAATTACAAAATACTTTTACTATTTTTCAATTGTGATGTCTAATAAAATTTCATTGTAAAGTAAATTTTGAAAGTAGAACAATTAAGTAAAATAATCATAATAAATTTTATTTTTATTATAGTAATTTTTTTAATGTGTATTATTTGTAATTTTATTGTTTTAATCATATTTTGATAATATTTTAATTTAAAGATGAAAATGAGCATTTTTTAAATTAAGTTCTTAGTTTGTATTAGTTTTATGAATGTTAACCAAACAGGTTGTTGGTTTCTAGTTTCTAGTTTCTATTTTTCTGGTTTTTGGTTTTTGCTTCTCTAATTTTTGATAGTGATTCCAAACAGTCGTGATATTTCTTCCCACCAATTTCACGTTGTGTGATGGCATCGGTAACCCAAAAAATCTTTACGTAATAGCATTACGTAACCGTCGCGACCGTTTTTTAAAACCATGTTAGCAGGGTCTAAACTGTAACTATATTTCTATTTCAAGGATTGAGCATTTTTTTTATTACTTTTCTCAGGTTGTTGCGCCAAAACATTATGGCGAGTTCATTCTTTGAAATGAAAATTGGATAAAAGTTTTGTCTCTAAAAGGAAACAAGATAGAAGTTAATAGCCCTGACTAATATATGGGCTTTAGCAGAAAATCTTAAGAGAATTTTGGGAAGATATGGACGGTGTTATACAAGGGATATTAGGGACAGAGAAAATACTTATAGGGGCTGATTTGAATGACACATTGGAAAGGATGGTAAAGGTTACGAGAGGATACGTGGAGGCAATGGATATGAAGATAAAAATGAGTTTGGGGATATGATCTTAGACTTTGCCATGTGATATGAACTTATTACAATGAATAGTTGCTTTAAGAGATAAGAACACTTGATAACCTTCAAGAATGGAAAAAATAAAAGTCAAATAGATATTTTCTTAGTTTTTTAGTGTTAGATATATGTATTAAAAAATGAAAGAGAAAGGGTAATATAAATTAGTGCAAGAGAATTAGGTGATGGAATCTAAAGGAAGAAAATATAATAAAATTTAAAGATAAAATGATCAAAGATGGTGATTGGGGTGCTAGACACAAAAACCCTTTGGAGTAGGATAGTTAGTTCTATTAAAAAGATAGCAAGAGAGATTTAGATGAATCAGGAGGAGGATTCTTGGATAGTAAAGAAAGTTGGTGGTGAGATCAGATGTCACATAGGCAGTAAAGACAAAATAAATTTGGTAGAAAACATGCAAAATGTAGAAATATAGACAACATTGAATGTATAAAGGGGTGAGAAAAGATGCAAAAAAGGTCATTAGTGAAGCTAAACACAAATTATATAATAATTATAGGTTAGATTAGATACAAACGAAGGGAGGAAAAAATGTATTTAAACTTACTAGAGTTAGAGAAAGAAAGAACAAGGACTTAGGTAATGTAAAATGTATAAAAAAAATGAGGATGTCATTGTCTTGGTTAAGACATGACAGAAGGATGGTGAAGTTACTTATTTATTGGAACCTAACTAGATAGCTTAAACTTAGAATTGAAAAATGACGAAATGACTAAAAATATGAGATTTACCTGTAAAATTAGAGTTAATGAAGTTAAGCTTGCATCAAAAAAATGAAAAATGGAAAAAACTACTTGAATGGATAAGATTCCATATTGGAATGCCTATGTTAATGAAATTATAAGGTTAACTAATTTATTTAGCATAATTATAAAAACTAAGAAAATTTTGGATGAATGGAAGAAAAACACTTTAATACTTGTATACAAAAATAAAGGTGATACTGAAAATCATAATAACTATTATGGAATTAAACTTAAGAGTCATATAATGGAACTATGAGAAAGGGTAGTTGAACAAAGATTATGGTTGGAAATGAGGGTCTCCGAAAATCAATTTGGTCATGTACCTGGAGATCTACTATAGAAGTTGTATCTTTTAAGAAGATTAAAGGAAAAGCTTAGGGAAAAGAAGAGTTGCACATGGTTTTTATTAAGTTAGAGAAAGTTTATGATAGGGTACGTAGGGAAGTTTTGTGGTGGATTTTAGGAAAAAAACAAAAAAAGGCATTTGTAGTAGGTATGCTAGCGTGAGGAGTACAAGTGAAGAAGCTAGGAAATTTTTGATCACAATAGGACGTACATCAAGGATCTTATTTGAGCCCTTATCTTTTTGCTCTAACAATGAATGAACTTATTAGGAGTATCCAAAATGAGGTTCCATGGTGTACGTTGTTTGTAGATGATACTGTCTTGATTGGTGAAACTAGGGATGAAGTAGAATATAAGTTTAAATTAAGAAGCTTAGAATCTATAGGTTTTAGGATTAGTAGAAATAGGCAAAATATAAGAAATGTAATTTCAATCATATAGGAGGAATATTGGAGAAATTATTAAACTTGATGGTCAAGAAATCAATAGAACTAGTAGATTTCAATACCTTGGATTTATTATGTAATCTGAAGGAGAAATTGAAGAAGATGTAATACATAAGAGTTAAAGTAGGTTGAGTAAAATGGAGAAGTGCTTTGAGCGCACTTTGTGATTGTAGAATACCCTTAAATTAATGGGGAGTTCTATAGGATGGGTATAAGACTAGTTATCCTATATGAATCTGAATATTGGGCAACTAAGAAACAACATGTCCATAAAGAAAAAGTTGCTGATATGAGAATGATAAGATGGATGAGTGGTATAACATTAAAAGATAAATTAAGGAATGAAGGCATAGCTCTCGTAGAAGATAAAGGAGGGGCGACTCAGACGGTTGGGACATGTGCAAAGTAGGTAAAACAGTGGGCTAGTGAGGAGGAGTGAGTTAATTATTGTGAGGGGCAATAGAAGAGGTAGGGGATAGATTTAAAACAACTTGGGATGATTTAGTGATAAGGATCTAATAGCTGTAAATTTGTCAGAGTAAGTTAAAAGAAATCATGTAGCCATTCCTGCGTAGTAGGACTTCTTGGTTTGTTGTTGTTCTTTGCTTTCATGTCATCCACATCGGATAGCTTCTTGCTAATGTGTCATCCACATCATTTTTAGGTATTTTTTACTAGGCGGAGGGCGTTCCTAAAATTGTAGTAGTTTTGGAGTTTTATTCCTTTAAAAGGAGGGTAGAAAAAGAGCAGTCCCCAAAAATAAATAAAAGGGTAAAAGTTTAGTCCCTGCTAGTGTAATATACCTATAAAATTTTGCTTTGGCCCAAAAATATTGTGTTTTTTTGTTATTATTATTAGTATTTGTTAAAATCCCAAGTATCATTGTAAATAATAAACAAATTAGGAAAGTGGGTAAATGTGAGGGATTTGATATTATTTAGTAAGGGGATTGTTTCCTTGTTTAGAATAGGTGATTGTATTATATAAGATTGAGATGTACATATGAAAAAATTAATTTAATGTAATTCAAGGCTTCTGCTTACATGGTATCAGAGCTAGGGTTTCTTAACCTTAGCTAACAATGGCTAGCAGCACCAGCAAAGGGGCAACCTCATCTGGAAAATCTGACAAGGATTCCGAGGTTACGTCCATTGGGGGTTTGAATGGCCAGGACAATACAACCTTTCCACTCTTAGTGGAGAAATTGAACGAGAAAAACTTTCGAGAATGGGCTCAATCCATAAAGTTGGTGATTGAAGGAAAAGGAAAACTAGGTTACCTTACTGGAGAAAGGAGGAAACCCGACCCTATTGATGTTGTAACCTTGCAAACATGGAGATCCGAAAACTCCATGGTCACGGCTTGGCTTGTTAACTCGATGAAGCCAGCGATTGGTAAAATATACTTGTTCTTACCCACGACGAAGGATGTCTGGGACGCCGTTCGCGAAACCTACTTCGATGTTGAGAGCTATTCACAAATCTTTGACATCAAATCTCGGTTGTGGCAAATGAGGCAAGGTGATAGATTCACGGAGTATTTCATGGAGATGACCCATCTCTAGCAGGAGCTCGATCTGAGCATCGACGAGGAGTGGGAGTGCTCCAGCGACAACACACGATACCGAAAGAGGCTCGAAAACAAAAGGGTCTTTGAGTTTCTTGCCGGCCTCAAACCAAGATCTGGACGACGTGAGGGGACACATCCTTGGCTGGCGACCTCTTCCTTCAACCCGAGAGGCCTTCGCAGAAGTTAGGAGGGAGGAGAGTAGGAGGTGTGTGATGTTGAGGCCCTAAGGTGACCGGGTCGGGTTGGACCTATCCGTATTCGCCCCAAATTCAAATGGGAACACTAATGGGCTTGATGTTTCGGCCCTTGTATCAAAAGGCCCAGGAGGATCCAGTCAACAACCACAAAAAGGTAAATTATGATGTGAACATTCCCACAAAACAGGCCATTCAAAAGATACCTGCTGGCAGATTCATGGAAAACCGGCAGATTGGAAGCCGAGACAATACCAAAAAATCATGGGTACTAGGCAAGCACTGACGAGTCAACTGAAAAATTACAAGGAGAAAAAACCAATAATAGCTCCCCAAGTAGTGCATTCAATCCTAAGCAGTTAGATCAGCTGTATGAAATGATTTCGTCAATTCAAACATCGGGTCAGTCTTCCTCTGGTTCCTTGGCTCACCGAGGTAATTATTTATCAGCCTTAAATACTACATCCTGTTACAAATCTCCATGGATAATTGACTCGGGTGCATCTGATCATATGACTGGTTCTTATTAGTTGTTTTCATCCTACTCACCATATGTTGGGAATTTGAGAGTAAAAATTGCAGATGGCTCCCTCTCACCAGTTGCCGGTAAAGGACGTATTTGCATATCTGACTCTGTAGCTTTAAAATCTGTCCTACACGTTCCCAAGTTATCTTGCAACCTGTTATCCATCAGCCAGTTAACAAAAATTCAAATTGTTCTGCTAAATTTGTTTCATCTCATTGTATTTTTCAGGACCTATCATTGGGGAAGACGATTGGCACTACTAAGGCATATGTCGGACTCTACTACTTTGAGGAGGCAAGCTTGAGCGAACTATGTAATACTGCAATTTGTGATTCTGCATCTATTTCTAGAGATAGTGAACTTTTATTATGGTATTCAAGGATGGGTCATCCCAATTTCCAATATTTAAAACATTTGTTTCTTTCTATTTGTTTAAATAAAATGTCTTATGAGTTTCAATGTAAAGTGTGTGAGCTTCCAAAACACCGTCGTACTTCTTTCCCATCATCGATATACAAACCATTTCGCCCATTTACTATGATTCACAGTGATTTGTGGGGTCCCTCACGTTCCTTCAATCACACCAATACAAAATGGTTCGTTATTTTTATTGATGACCATACTCGTCTTTGTTGGGTTTACTTGCTGAAAGACAAAACTAAAGTCTGCTCCATTTTCATTAGTTTTCATTCCATGATTCATACACAGTTCCAGACTCATATTCAAATTTTACGTACTAATAATAGTAGGGAATATTTTAATACTATTCTGGGAACTTATCTTCAAGAAAATGGGATTGTTCATCAGAGTTCTTATGTGGATACCCCTTAACAAAGTGCGGTTGTTGAAAGAAAAAATTGACATATACTTGAAGTAGCCCGAGCATTAATGTTCACTACCAACATGTAAAACTATTTTTGGGGAGATGCCATCTTAACAGCTACACATCTCATTAATCGAATGCTGAGTTGAGTACTTTCCTTTGCCACCCCTCTTCATGTTCACGCACACCATTGGTATAAATTGGATCTCCGTGCCGTTAAATGTGTCTTCCTTGTTTATTCCTTTACCTAGAAAGGCTACAAATGCTATGATCCTGTCTAAAAAAGGCTGTTTGTTAGTCTTGATGTTACTTTCTTTGAAACCACTCCTTATTTCCCAAAGCCCTCTCTTCAAGGGGAGAAATGGAGTGAAGATCGGTTTTTTGACTTCTTTACTACTGAATCCGCGTCATCTGAACCCGTACCACCTATTGAGCCTCCCATTGCTTCATTCCTTGATCCATCTATTGAGCCTTCCATTGCATCACTTCCTGACCTGCCAAATACAACAGAACACTTAACCTCAAGGGGAGATACAGGAAAGTAAAACAACGCAGACATAATTGTTTACTCAAGAAAGCCGAACACAGAGAATGGGAAGAATCTCATACTTGAGGCACCAAGATCGTTGGAACCGGTGATGGCTTCGAATAACCAAGAGTCCACGCCCAATCCCGATCTAGTAATTGAGCTTCCTGCTGATAATCCTGTACCTGATGATATCAATTTACCTATTGCAATCAGAAAACAAACCAGGTCATGTACTCAATACCTCTAGTCTAAATACATGTCTTATAAAAGCTTGTCTACAGGATATCGTACTTTTGTCTCTAACCTTGAGAGGATGAGAATTCCAAAGAACATTCAGGAAGCTCTAGAAATACCTAAATGGAGAGAGGCGGTCATGGAGGAAATGCGGGCCCTAGAAAAAAATGGAACTTGGGAGTTGATAAATTTGCCGAGAGGGAAGAAGCCAGTGGGTTGTAAATTGGTTTTCAGAGTGAAATATAAATCTGATGGGACATTTGAAAGATATAAAGTTAGACTTGTTACAAAAGGATTTACACAGGCTTACGACATTGACTATACAGAGACATTTACACCAGTGGCAAACTTAAATACAGTTCGGGTCCTTTTGTCCTTGGCAGCCAATCTAGATTGGCCACTACAACAACTTGATATTAAAAATGCATTTTTAAATGGCGAGTTAGAAGAAGAAGTTTACATGACTATACCACTAGGATTAAGTGGGAAAGGTGAAGAAAACAGAGTGTGTAAACTCAAGAAGTCCTTGTATGGACTAAAACAATCTCCCAAAGCATGGTTCAACAGATTTGTAAAAGTAATAAAGAATCAAGGTTATTGACAAGGGCAATCAGATCACACCTTGTTCTTCCAACAGTCTAAAAGAGGTAAGAAAACAATTCTAATAGTATACGTTGATGATATAATCCTTACTGGTGATGATACAGTAGAGATGGAGAGATTGAAGAAAATTCTGGCTGCTGAATTTGAAGTTAAAGACTTGGGACAAATGCGGTATTTTTTGGGCATGGAAGTTGCGAGAACGAGAAAGGGAATTAGTGTTTCTCAGCGAAATTATGTTATTGATCTCCTAATTGAAAATGGCATGCTTGGATGCAAACCCAGCTAAACCCCGATTGAACAGTAAAGAGGGTTGAAGACTGTGGAATACCAGTTGAAAAGGAAAGATATCAGAGATTAATTGGCAAGCTAATCTACCTATCACATACTAGAGATATTGCATTTGTAGTCAGTGTAGTAAGCCAACACATGCATTCACCAAAAGAAGCCCACTTAGATGTTGTGTACAAGATCCTTCAATATCTCAAGGAATCCCCAGGAAGAGGACTCTTCTTCAAGAAATGTGAAAGCAAGGAAGTTGAGATCTTTACAGATGCAAATTGGGCAGGATCAGTGGAGGATAGAAGGTCCATCACAGATTATTGCACATTCGTCTGGGGAAATCTGGGAACTTGGAGAAGCAAAAAACAGAATGTAGTGATTCGTAGTAGTGCTGAAACTGAATTCAGGGCAGTTGCTCAAGGGATATGTGAAGGACCGTGGTTACGGAAACTCTTGGAATAATTATAGGTCTGGGTGAAATTTCCTATCAAACTCTATTGTGACAATAAAGTAGCTATCAGCATCTCTCTCAATCCAGTTCAACATGATAGGACTAAGCATGTGAAAGTGGACAGATACTTTATCAAAGAAAAAATTGAAGAAGGAATTATCTGTATGACTTATGTACCTACCAAGGAACAAACTGTAGATATCTTTACTAAAGGGTTGGGATGACAGAACTTTGATGATCTCATTAGCAAGTTGGAGATGATTAATACTTATGATCCAACTTGAGGGGGAGTGTTAAAATCCTAAGTATCATTGTAAATAATAAACAAATTAGAAAAGTGGGTAAATGTCGGGGATTTGATATTATTCGGTAAGAGGATTGTTTCCTTGTTTAGAATAGGTGATTGTATTATATAAGATTGGGATGTACATATGAAAAAATTTATTTAATGTAATTCAAGGCTTCCGCTTACATTATTGGATGATGGAGAAACCATAGAAGCAAGCATATAAAACCCCCATAATGGCACGCCCCTTAACCCTTCTCCGTTCATGTCTTGTTGGGGCTGAAACATTGGGCCTTGTGTTTATTTTCATAAAGTGTTTCTAACAACCCATCTCGAGTTATTTTATTTCTTTTATTTAATATATTGTTTTTCCTTTATCAAGATATGGCAGCACTCAAAACACTTCTAATGGCTTTGCATATGACTGACCTTGATTCTGTCGTTCATTCAATCCCATTTCAATACTAGAAAGACCAATGCTTTTACTTAAAGTTATTGGCCTAGTCATTTTTGCTTGTCATGGTCTTATGTGCTTAATATTTCTTTATTAAAAAATCTTGAGGCAGAGACCAAGGCAGAATAGAGTAAGAGAAATGTTGACTAATAATATGGTATCTCTTGGATGGTGCCAAGGTAGCAAAAGATAGGATAGTTTTCCAAGTTCGTTAATTGATAAGGAATTAATTTGCAGCCCACTTAACAACTATTGAACTGTTATGAGAATTATGAACCAACACAAAGAAATAAACGGTTTTATCCACATGGAATTATGGTCACTTCTCCATCTTATGGCAATTACTCATTTCCATCTTGCTACCTACTTTTTTCGTGCATTAATTAATGCTTACTGTGATTCAATGAGGACAGTTGACTTTGAAGAAAGAAATACAACTGTTTACTTTTTTTGGACATATCATACATCTTTTCTCATTCCTCTTTCTTCCATTTAACCGTAACAGCTGTTTATTCACACGTTTGTGGTCCTTTTTTTTTTTTAATTTCCTTATTGATCATGTTTATTAGCAGTGAAGAAGAAGAATTGATTCGTTGTCTAGTAAAAAGGGTTTTAACTGAATTAAGCAATACACCGTTGGCTGTGGCTACGTATATCGTTGGACTTGATTCTCATGTAGAAAAACTGATGGGTCGATTAACTGTTAAATCTGGTGGCATCCAAGTTTGGGGCTTCATGGAATTGGTGGAGTTGGTGAGACAACCCTTGCTAAAGCTCTTTATAATAAGCTTGTCACTCACTTTGAGTTCTGCAGTTTCATTTCAAATGTTAGAGAAACTTCAGCACAGGAGAACGGTTTAGTGGCTCTTCAAAACAAAGTTATCAATGATCTTTCTATGGGTAAGATGTTACCTGTATATGGATATAATGCTGGTATAATTGCAATCAAACAGACTGTTCACGAGAAGCAAGTTCTTGTTGTTTTAGACAATGTTGATGATGTGAGCCAACCGAATGCACTAGCTGCCAGCAGAGAATGGTTTTGTGAACAAAGCTGAATCATCATTACCACGAGAATTCAAGAAGTTTTACTTAAGTATCAAGTGGACATGCTCTATGAGGTGAAAGAGTTGGATTCCTCTGACTCATTGAAACTTTTTAGTTGCCATGCACTTAGAAGAGAGAAACGTACAGAGAACTTCTACAATCTGTCCAAGTAAATTGTCTCTCTTACAGGAGGATTGCCATTGGCTCTTGAAGTTTTTGATTCCTTTTTGTTTGATAAGAGGAGAGTGGAGGAATGGAAAGATGCTCTGCAAAAGTTGCAACAAATTCGTCCACCTCAGCTTCAAGATATTCTAAAGATAAGTTTTGATGGTCTCGATGAACAAGAGAAGTGTATGTTCCTCAACATTGCATGTTTACTTGTTAAAATGGGGATGAAGAGAGATTATGCAATTGACGTGTGGAAGGGCTGTGGTTTCAGTGCTGAGATGGCTGTCAATGTTCTTACAGCAAAATCTCTCATTAAGATCACTGATGACGGTGACTTTTGGATGCATGATCAAGTTAGAGACATGGGGAGACAAATTGTTCGGTATGAAAACCTTGTAGATCCTGGTATGCGCAGTAGACTCTGGAATCATGATGAAATTTTGCGGGTCTTGGAGGCTGAGATGGTATGATTGATTGTATGATTCCTCCTCTAGTAGTCTCTGTTTCTTTTCTTATGTCAGTTTAAGATTTTAAATTTACAAAAAACATTTAAACCATGCTGCAGTAATACAAGTCTGTAAAACCTGTTTGACTAATTTTCTTTTAACCTATATGTCTAGCATGTTTTGGCAAGGATGCGTATATTGTGACGACCCTCCCCCTACCCTGGCAAAGCAGGGAGCCTTAGGGTCCGGAGATGACCTTTGAGTAGCAAGTTTTGGTCCAATAGTTCTTTCCATGTGGCACAAAATAATTAAATGCTCACACATGCCAGAAAAAGGCAAATTCATCCTTCGATTAAATTGGGAGCATGTGTAACCAGAGACAGTGCTTTCTTACTTGAGGGGGCAAATTATAGAACTCTGTAGTTTTCTATTTGCATTTAAGATCACTATTGTAAAACACTATAGGCTGATCCTAAAATACAACACTTACATTCATGATTGCTAGCCCCCATGTGCATACATTGTGCATGCTTTGGGGGCCCTTTGTCTTTATTTAACAGATATTATGTTATAAATATGGAGGCAAGGGGTATGCTTGAAAAACAAAGATGTAGGGTAGGTACATTTTTTCAAAAAACATAGTGGTCAAAATAATGGTGGAACTGGAAAGTGAGTTAGAGGAGAAATGGTGCTTTTTGTTTATTTAGAACTTTCTTTCAATGTCATTTTCATAATTGTTTAATGCGTAGTAGATGAGATATCGATAAAATGTAATGAGGTCAAAAAATTTCTTGAATATTAAAATTGCAGACTAAGCAGCTGGGCCTTTGCTTAATAATAGCATTGATAAATACATTTTAATTTTCATTCCCACTCTTCTATTTAGAGTTTTTCAATAAGGAGAGAAGAAATTTGGTTCAATGCAAAGAAAATTTTGTTGCTTCTTCTTTTAACCCTATCCTGTTTTCCTCCCTCCATCTGGATAAGAAAAAAATAGTCATGTTGTTTGATTGTTTATGCCTTCCCTTATTGTGTTTTTGGCTGTGGCAGATGTCATCTGTCTCACATATTAAATACTACATTTTAGTACTCAATTTCTGATTATTTATTCCCTTTATTACTTGGCTCTTTCTGAGCTTTAAAAATTTTTTCCCATACAATTTGTTAGGGCTCGAGGCATATTGAAGGGATCATTCTGGACTTTAAAAATAAGAACTTTGTAAACCATCTTACTGCCAAAAAAATTGCTTGGAATGAATTTTGGAGAGCTTCTAATTTTGCCTCTGCAGTTATATACTCTAGAGAAACTCTGAAGAAATATTTTCACCATGACATGGAGGCAGGGGAAGAGATGCTTTACACGAAACCATTTGAATCTATGGTTAATCTAAGATTGCTTCAAATCAATCATGTGAAAATGGAAGGGAGTTTCAAGCATATGCCTGCTGGACTGAAGTGGTTGCAATGGAAAGGTTGTCCTTTAGAAATTCTTCCGGATGACTTTTTTCCTCAAGAACTTGCTGTTCTTGATCTCTCAAAAAGCAAGATTAAACATTTGTGGAACTGGAGATGGTGGAGTTGGCATAGGAACCAGGTTTGTCACACTTCTCAAGCACAGTAATTTGGTTGTCTTATTAATGATTTGACTCGGTATAATTTGGAATTCATTGATGATCTAATATGTAAGAATTTCTACAACAATTACGATCCCCATATCACAACAATCATATTGCAATTTTTGAAATCTAAATTTTAATTTATTTTATTTTATATAGTGGCTACATGACTCATAATAACCTGTTTTATGTGTATTGTCAGGAAATGACTGTAGGACTTGACCACAGTCTACCTGTATAAATGCTTTAGGATTCTGATGCTGCATGTTTCCTTTGTTTTCTTCACAATTTTTGAATGCTGTCATGAAGTTAGTGTTCAGTTACAAAATGATTTGTATGTTCCAAGGCTTTTTTGTATGTCACTCCATTCTTTTCATTATCTTTTTCCTTGCCCTAGTTTTCCTTATATTTCAATCATATTTCCTGTGATTTTGTTCTTGTTTTTCACTGAATGAAAACTTCTTATTTGACAGGTAGCTAGGAAGTTGATGGTTTTGAATCTCCACAGTTGTTATAATTTAACTTCCATTCCTGATTTATCGGGACATCGGTCCCTGGAGAAGCTAATTCTAGCGGGTTGCATTGCACTGAATAAGATTCATAAATCAGTTGGGGATCTGAATACTTTACTTCACTTGAACCTGAGAGACTGTCCAAACTTGGTTGAATTCCCAAATGATGTCTCTGGGCTGAAACAGCTTGAAACCCTTATCCTTTCTGGTTGCTCAAAACTGAAAGAATTACCAGAGAACTTGAGCAGCATGAAATCATTGAGAACTTCTTCTTGATGGAACTGCTATAGCAAAGCTTCCAGAATCTATATTCCATCTTACAAAACTTGAAAGACTCAGTGTAAAGGATTGCCAATCATTGAAACAACTGCCCATTTGCATAGGAAATCTGACTTCTTTAAGAGAACTCTCTCTTTATCACTTTGCGTTGGAAGAAATACCTGCTTCTATTGGATCTTTGAAAAATCTAGAAAAACTAGATTTGATGTGGTGTATATCACTCACTGCAATTCCTGTTTCTGTTGGCAATCTCAAATTGATGAAAGAATTTCTGCTTAATCGAAGCTCAATTAAAGAATTGCCTGCTTCTATTGCTTCGCTATCCTATTTGAAGAACTTACTGGTTGGAGAATGTTGTTCTCTGGATACATTGCCTCTTTCCATAGATGGATTAGCCTCCATGGTGGAGCTTTGGTTAGATGGGACTAACATCACATATTTACCAGGTCAAATTGGCGCCTTGAAAATGCTTGAGAAGCTTGAGATGAGGAACTGCAGATCTCTTAGGTCATTGCCAGAATCAATTGGAAGCATTTTGACTCTTACCACATTGAACATGGTGGGTGCAGCAATATCTGAGCTGCCAGAGTCCATTGGGATGCTGGAAAATCTCATCTTCTTAAGATTGAACAAATGCATAAAGCTTTGCAGGCTGCCAGCTTCAAGAAGAAAACATCGGACAAGAGGTCAAAATTCTCAGTGGGCAGGAAACACCGGAGCTTCTTGTAGTTCCGACATCTTTCACAAATCTCACCTCATTAATGGAATTCGATGCCCGTGGTTGGAAAATATCTGGAAAAATTCCTGATGATTTTGGGAAGTTGTCATCTTTAGAGATTTTGAATCTTGGACACAATAATTTTTTCAGCCTTCCATCTAGTTTGCGGGGTCTTACCATTCTTAAAAAGCTTTTTTTGCCCCATTATAATAAACTTAAATATCTCCCTCCCCTTCCCTCAAAAGTATTTTTTGATCTTTCATATAAGAAAATTTTTAAATGCTATTATTTTTTTTAGAAAAATTTTCATAAATATACTGCAGTCAAGGATTTTCAATTATCATGAACTTCACATCAATAACCTTTATGCGAAAAATAAATAAATCGAAAACTATAAACTTTACATATTAGAATCGGTCATATCGAACCTATCGAGAAGAACACCCGGAGAATTCAAAGAAATTGTTTTTCCCACTTTTCCTCTTTCTCTTTCCTTCCTTTACCAGATATATGAGATCTTCTGATGATTAGAGAAGTAGAGGCAGAGAGAGGACAATTACTTTCTTCCTATCTTTTCTTTACAGTTAACATCACCATGTAGCTAACCCTTAGGGCTTATGAGTTTAGCTTTTCATTTCTCTTCTTTAGCTCTCTTTTTGTGATGACCCAAAAATATATATATGATTAAAGTACAATAATAATAAAATAATAAAAATGGTCATTGAGTTAATATCAATACAGAAGTGTTTTTCTGTAGGATCCTTGATTCAATGTTTGATGCCTAAGAAAGACCTTGTCTAAGCGAGTGGTCAGAGACCATTGCGGTTCAGTCGCTCCCTGGAGGTCGGCCTGATCAAAATGGAATTTCATAAGATAAACAGGATAAACACTGTTTGTACACGTAAATAAGTATATATACATAAAATAGTATTTTGACAGACATAATTTGTAAAAATACATAATAAGATGATAATAATATAAATATCATATGTGGGGTCCACAAGACTATGTGGGGTCCACATGAGTCCCGAAACCGTATGAAGGTTTACTTGAGTTTCAAAGCTATGTAAGATGCATAAAATCGTATGAGAGGTATTCGAGTTACGTAAAATTCATTTGGGTCTTGAAGTTGTGTGGGGCCCATAAGACCATATGGGGCCCACACGACCATGTGGGGGCCACATGAGTTTTCAAAATTTAAATTTAATTCTTATTCAATAAAATAAAATAAATAAATACTAAAAATAGTTTAAAAGTAATAACAATGATAATAATGATTAAAAAAAATAATGAAATAATAAAATAATTAATTAACTAATTAATTAATTAGGTAAGTAATTAATTAAAAATTTATTTAATGGGAATGGTGGCAAGCACTCCCACATGGCCTCCATCCCCATCCCATACTCAACCCATACCTTGCCCATCCTTTGCCCATTTTTTAATTTAAAAAAAATTATAATTTCACCCATCTCCCTACACTTTTACAAATTCCATTTCTTTCCCAAAATTTTCCTATAAATAGGGAGCTCTCAATTTTCATTTTTCACAACAATTTTCTAAGGAAAAGAAGGATTAGTGAGTGAAAGAAATTGTGGTGGAGAGAGAATTTTTTAGTAAGTTCTCAATCGCCCACTTTTTCCGATCTCATTGCTTAAAGATAGTTTTTGTATTCGTAGCACACGGTAAAAGAAGAAGTAAGTAAATTTTGATTATGTTAGTTTTTTTTTATTTAAAATTCATACCCGAGTTTATTTTATAAGTAAATTTCAATAATGTTAATTAGTTCCACAAAATTTTCATGAGTTTATTTTTACGCGTATTTGATTATACTAGTTCTATTTTTAACATACTTGCATATATTTTTGGGTTAAGAAATGTTCTAATCCTCTCGGGTAAATTTTTAGCATTTCTTTCTATTCAAAAATAAAATTATATATATTTTTAACACAAAAAAATTGTGTGGCATGAGTTTATTTTTACGTTACATTTTTTATGTAAATATGAGTAAAGATGAGATTTTCACGATATTATTTTAAATTGCATAAATTATAATAAGATGATTTTAAAACCTTTTACGGCAACGAAAGTTCAAAGTTACAAATGCTCAGTACCGCAGCTTAAAGTTTATACGGATCAGAGTGCACCCACACTGTTTACAGAGTGGTAATTTATATTAGTGGATTTCTCCTGAGTGCACACCTGATTCCGGATCAGGACTTAATAAGGAAAATCTCACTTAAAGTTTACGTACGTTGATTTAGTTTGGTCGGCCAGCTAACTAAGTCCAGTCTTCGGACCGCACAACCCAGTCGTGGGGGTAAACATGACTTACGGCAAACAGGCCTAAGGGTGGTTTTTTTATAATATATGTTTATACATATTTAATTACGTGTACAAAGTTACTGATGATTTGAAGGAAAAGTATAAGTTTACATAAAAATGATCATTTTAGTGCTTAAATGACGATCTAAAGAAAACGTATAAGGAAAAGTATATGTATATTTATCATTAAATATTTATACAGTTTTAAAGTTAAAAGTTTAATTTAACAGTTATAGTATATGATTATAAAATTTTACTGTTATAGTTGATGGTAAAAGTTTTATGTAGAAATTTTTAAATTTATATTTATTCTATAGACAGTTTTGAAGTTATAACGTTAAATATTATTTTACGAAATTTTTAAAAAACTCATTTTTGTCACACACTAATAATAATCTTATTTACCTACTGAGCGTCGTCTCACTCCAATCATATTTTTATTTCAGATAACTCTGAAGAGCATGTTGGAAATCAGGCTTAGCAAGCATGCGGGTGGGGATAGAAAAATAAAGATTGTTTAAAAATATTAGTATAATGTCAGATATTTATGCTTATGTAATTTTTCTTCTTTTGAAATAAATGATTGTAATATGGATAATTAGTGCTCTGATTTAATAAAAATTGAGTTTATTTTGCTTCCGCTGTAAATTAGTAGTAAAAAAGTTAATATCTCAGGCCCCTCTGGATCGGGGTGTTACACTTTTCCTACCCTTAGAGCTTATCTACTCCCTAGAATAATAATAATAATTATATATATATATATATATATTTATATATTTATGTATAGAAATCTCTTCAAACTTCTACCATTAATTTCTCATATTAAATAGGCTAACCCTTTAGTTAACCCATACAACCATTCATTCATATCCTTATCATATAAGAGACATACCCTACATGTTGGACATATCCTTTGGGATATAAATCCTACATGTCAAACTTGAAGAGTTTATGGGATTTGCACATTGCAAATTGTGAGAAATTAGTGGATATTCCGGGACTTGAAAGCTTGAAGTCCTTGAGAAGGTTAAACATGTGTAGTTACAATGCTTGCTCTACTGTCGTTAAGAGAAGACTTTCTAAGGTCTCTCTCTCTCTCTCTCTCTCTCTCTATGCACATACACGCACTTGTATGTTGGCAAAATTACCCATTCTGACCCCATTTCTAACAAAATTTCAGAATTTTTTTCGTTTTGACATGATAGTTCTAACATGCAGGATGCTTTGAAAAAATTGTACTGTCTCAGTATTCTTGGCAGTGAAATCTCAAATTGGTTTTCAGAAAGAGTAGTCCATTTCTCAAACCGTAGAAACCTTGCCATTAGAAATGTGATTATAGTTGTAGTTGTCTCTCTAAACGAGCAAACATTAGATGATTCAAGATATCAACTCCCTATTGTAGCTGGCATTGAAGCGCAAATCCTCAGACTGAACAAAATTATATGCACTGTCACATTGAACTTGATGGGAGTTCCCAAGATGAATGAGGATCAATTTTACATGTGTCGGTATTTGGATCATCGATCAATTTTTTTTAACTTGTTAGATGGGGATGAGATACGTGTGGTGACACGAAACCCTCCCATCACTAAAGGGGTTGAGGTGAAGAAGTGTGGGATTTTCCTGGTTTATGAAAATGATGATGACTATTATCAAGATGAAAATTTATTGGATGCTAGCCAACAAGCTGTGTCGGGGAAACTAGCAAAATTTTTCCACCGTTCTGATTGAGTTAATGTGACCTCTACTTCTACTTGTAAAGTTTGAAGAAACATGCATTAGATGGATGTGAAAGAAGGAATATTATGAGGTTCTCTTTTTTGTGCCCTCCTGTCATTTGGGGTTTTCCCGGTTTAAAGTGAAAAAAAAGTCAGCTTAACTCACCATCTACATCCAATCAGTAAAAAATAGCATGGGGTTCAACTCAGTGATCTAATATCATAATTGTTGTTTTTTTTATCCCATATTGGTAGAATAGTTCCACATTGGTTTAAAAAGTTTTGTCTCATATTGGTAGAATAGTTTCACATTGGTATAAAAAATTGTTTTAAATTTTTTATATTATTTGTGTCGCATTGGAGAGAAATATTTTTTGTACTTGAAGTTGAAACTATATAAAGAGCTCAACTCTCCATTTGTAAAACACCTCAAAGTTGTACTCTGTCAAGAAGTAGTGGATTGATCGTCGGCGCATGAGGACGTAGGTAATTCTATACCAAACCTCGTTAATTTCTTGTTTTGTTTTTTTTTACTGTTTTATTAATAGTTTCTGCATTACTTTAGTTTCTTATATATTTAATAGCAATAGTTGTAGTATTGGTGTTTGACACAAGTGGGGTGCCTGACACAACAATTGGTATTAGAGTTAGGTTGAATAATGTTGATACAGAGGTGTTACTCTATTAGGATCCTTGATTCCACGTTTGATGCCTAAGAAAGATTTTGTCTAAGCAGGTGCTTAGAGACCATTGCGGCTCAGTCATTCCTTGGAGGTTAGCCTGGTCAAAGTGGAATTTCATAGGATAAAATAGAGTAGACAGATTTGGTACGTACTATTCATCCTAGACCTTTTGCTTTGTTGGTTGCTATTGAATATATAGAAGATGGTAGAAACTAGTGCAGCAGTAGAAGAAACTCTGTCCATATGAACTCCAACCCCTTCGACTTCAACATCATCATTGAAGACGATAGCTAATGCTCAGTTTGAGGTGGAAAAATTTGATAGTACCAATAATTTTGGTATATGACAATGTGAAGTGATGGACATCTTGTATCAGTAAGAACTAAATATTGCTTTGGATGATAAGCCAGTAGATATGAGTGACAGAGATTGGGAAAAGATCAATCGTCAGGCATGTGGTACGATTCATCTGTGCCTCACTAAAAATAAAAAATATTATGTTATAAGGGAGACATCTACAAAGAAATTGTGGAAAACATTGGAATATACATTTATAACCAAGAGTCTGGAAAATCGGCTCTATTTGAAAAAGAAATTGTTTCGCTTCCAGTATCAACCAAGTATTTCGATTAATGACCACATAAATGTTTTCAATAAAATTTTGGCTGATTTGTTAAATTTGGATGAAAAGGTGAAAGATGAGGATAAAGCCATATTGTTACTGAATTCTCTCCCTGATGAGTATAAACATTTGACCACCACTTTATTGTATGAGAAAGATAAAGTTACTTATGATGTTATTTGTACTGCATTGATTAGTACTGAATGCAGAAAGAAGGATCAGAGGGTCCATATGGAAACAATAAAAGTACTAACAATAAGGGGACGTTCTCATAGTCGTATGTCTGGAAGGAAGAGTAAATCTCATGGGAGGAGTAAGTCTCGTGGGAGACCTGCTAAAGATGAATGCGCCTTTTGTCGTGAGAGATGACAATGGAAGAAAGATTACCCTAAATTACAGTAAAAGAATAAGGGCAAAACACATTATAATGCCAATATAGCCAATGATGATAGAAGTAGTCAAATTTTTCTCTTGTTGGAACATCTTCATCACATTATTTTATTGAATGGATTTTGGATTTTGGTTGTTCCTATCATATGTGTCCCAATAGAGAATGATTTTTTAATTTTGAAGAATTAGATGGTGGGGTTGTTTTTATGGGAAATGATAATATTTGTAAAACAAATTTAATATGATCAATATAGTTGAAATGTCAAGATGGAACTATTAAGACCTTGACTAATGTTAGGTATGTTTCAAGCCTAAAAAAGAATCTAATTTCATTGGGTGCCTTAGAATCTAAAGGGTTCACTATCACTTTAAAAGATGGAACCTTAAAAATTAAATCAGGTGCGCTGGTGGTGATGAAAGGAATAAAGAAAAATAACTTGTATATTTGCAAGATAGTATAGTTATTGGCTCAGCAGTTGTTGTTTCTGAAAAAGATGCAGGTTCAGATACAACCAGGTTATGGTATATGCGATTAGCACATACAGGAGAAAAATCTTTGCAATAATCAGCTAAGCGAGATTTGTTAAAGGGTGCAAAGGTGTGCAAACTTGAATTTTGTGAGCATTACATTTTAGGAAAACAGACTAGAGTGAAATTTGACACTGCAATCCACCAGATTGAAGATATTTTAGACTACATCCATACAAATGTATGAGGGCCCACAAAAACGGCTTCGTTGGGTGGCAAGCATTATTTTGTCACTTTTGTTGATGATTTTTTCTAGAAGAGTTTGAGTGTATTCTATGAAGCATAAAAATGAAGTGTGTGATATTTTCCTTAAGTGGAAAAAATTAGTTGAAACTCAAACTGGCAAAAAGATTAAACGACTCAAATCAAATAATGGTGGTGAATACACGAGCGACCCTTTTATGATGGTATGTCAGGATGAAGGTATTGCTCGACACTTCACAGTTCGAGATACACCACAGCAAAATGGGATGACAGAGTGCATGAATCGAACTTTGCTGGAGAAAGTTCGATGTATGTTGTCTAATGTTGGGTTAGACAAAAGGTTTTGGGTTGAGGCTATTAGATATGCGTGTCATTTCATCAATCGTCTACCATCATCTGTAATAGGGGGAAAAACACCCTATGAGATATGGTCTGGAAGGTCTGCTAGTGATTATGATTCTTTACATGTATTTGATACTATGACTTATTATCATGTTAAAGAATTTAAGTTGGATCTAAGAGCCAAGAAAATAATATTCTTGGGGATAAGTGCAGGAGTTAAAGGATATCGTCTTTGGTGTCTAGAGGTAAAAAAAAATGATTTTAAGCAAGGATGTGACTTTTGATGAACTTGCAATGATGAAGAAAACAATACGCAAGAAGTCATGAGTTGAAGAGAAGACCAGTAGTACTCAACAATAGGTAGAAGTTGAGACAATTTTAGGAAACCCAGTGAGAAATGAGACTACACAAGGTAACTCTCTAGTTACGGTGGGGAATAGTGTACAAGAAAAGGATATTTCAATTCAAGAATTTTCACAGCAACAAGAATCAATTGTTTCTCAAAGGCCAAGACGAGAAATTTGAAAACTTGCTTGGTATACTGATATGGTGGCCTATGCACTTCCAATTGTGGATGATAATGTTCCTTACACTTTCAAGGAAGCAATGAGGAACTCTGAATCAGACAAGTGAAAAAGAGTGATGGATGAAGAAATGTAGTCTCTTCATCAGAATCAGACTTGGGAGCTAGCCCAACTGCCCAAAGGTAAGAAAACAATTGATTGCAAATAGGTTTATGTAATGAAGGAAGAATTTTCATATGCAAATAATGTTCGCTTCAAAGTTAGATTGGTAGCTAAGGGCTACGCACAGAAGGAAGACAGTCGTTAAACATTATTCCATTTGAATTTTGTTGGCTTTGGTAGCACAATTTGATCTTGAACTAGTTCAGTTCGATGTAAAAACTGCATTTTAATATGGTGATTTGGAAGAAGAAATCTATATAACTCAGTTAGATGAATTTCAAGTTGTTGGAAAAGAAAATTGGGTAAATCGTTGTATGATTTAAAACAGCCTCCAAGACAGTTGTACAAACGATTTCATCAGTTTATGATGGGTCAGAAGTACATCAAAAATAAACATGATCATTGTGTTTATTTTCGTAGACTAAAAAATGGATTTTTTATATATTTACTCTTGTATGTTGATGATATGTTGATAGTTTCAAAGAATAGGGAAGAAATCAACAAGTTGAAAAGTCAGTTAAATCAAGAGTTTGAGATAAAAGATCTTGGTGAAATAAAGAAGATACTTGGCATGGAGATTCGCAAAGACAAAATGAGAGGAAGAGTTAGTTTGTCTTAGAAACAGTATTTGAAGAAGGTAGTACTGAGTTTTAGCATGCCTAAGCAGTCAAAACCAGTAAGCACTCCTCTTGCTTCTCATTTCAAAGTTAGTATGGCTTTATCTCCTAAATCTGATTAGGAACGTAAGTATATGTCACAGGTTCCTTATGCAAGTGCTGTTGGTAGTCTGATGTATGCAATGATTTGTACTAGACTTGATATTTCATAAGCTGTTAGTATGGTGAGCACGTATATGCATGATCCGGGTAAAGGACATTGTCAAGCTGTGAAATAGATTTTGAGATATATTATGAAAATGATTGATGTTAGTATAGTATTTGAGAAAAATAATACTATTGATCAATGTGTTATTGGATATGTGGATTCTGATTTTGCAAGTGATTTGGATAAACGTTGATTAACTACTGGATATGTTTTTACATTTGCTAATGGTCCAGTGAGTTGAAGGTCTACCTTACAGTCTACCATTGCTTTGTCTACAACAGAAGCAGAGTACATTGCAACTTCAGAGGCTGTTAAGGAAGCTATTTCGTTGTAGGATTTACTTGAAAATTTGGGAGTTGTTCAGAAGCACATTGTTGTGTTCTGTGATGACCAGAGTGCTATTCTTTTGACAAAGAACCAAGTCTACCATGCACGAACGAAGCACATCGACGTTCGGTTTCATTTTATGTGGGATATTATTGATGAAGATAAGATACTTCTTCAGAAGATTGCTACAAATGAAAATCTCGTAGATACGCTGACCAAGATTGTGACAACAATCAAGTTCAAATATTGTTTGGACTTGATCAATATCCTGTAAGTCTGAATGTTTTTGGAAGACGTCGATGATGTGGAACTCCAGAAAATGTCAGTGACTGAAAAATTTGTTGAATTTATTGTCAAGGTGGAGATTGGTTGTTTTTTTGTCCCACATTAGTAGAATAGTTCCATATTGGTATAAAAAATTGTTTTGAATTTTTTATATTATTTGTCCCACATTAGAGAGAAGTGTTTTTTGGACTTGAGGTTGAAGTTATATAAAGAGCTCAACTCTCCATTTGTAAAACACATCTCAAAGTTGTACTTTGTCAAGAAGTAGTGGATTGATCGTCGACACCTAGGTAATTTTATATCGAATCTCGTTAATTTCTTGTTTTATTTCTTTTTACTATTTTATTAGTAGTTTTTGCATTACTCTAGTTTTTTATATATTCAATAGTAATAGTTGTAGTATTGGTGTTTGGTACAAGTGGGATGCCCAACACAACAATAATGTGATATTGGCAATCCAATTCAACCGGCCATGGTAAAGGCCACAATTGTAATATTACCGTAGGAAAAGAGAAGATGACACGACTACTTAACATGCACTCTGCTGATCAGAGGATAGGAAGCTTTTCAATTTGACTCTTCACCTAGAAGGCAAGAGCTGGGTGGGGAGAAGAAGAGAGAATAAATTCAATGTACAGTGAGTAAATATATGTCTAAATGTCGTATCTTAATCTTGGGCCAATTTTAGTGTTGACTGTGTTAGTATAACTTCCTAAGTTACCCTTGTATCCTTGTATATTTCCTAAGTTACCCTTGTACCCTTGTATAAAGTCTTGTATAGTGTTAATAAGATGATCTAGTGTTTCTCTTCTAACATGGTATCAGAGCCTACTAGGGTTCTTTATTTTTTCGCCACCGCCGTTTCGTGAGGCCAGCACCAGCAGCCTCCTGTGCAGTCCGCCACTGTCTCCAGCCACCCGCATTCCTCGGCCAGCCGTGACAGCCAGCACCCGAACCACCATCTCTCCTATAGCAATAGACCGTCGTGGTCTGTTCGTGGCTTCCTCTTGGTGTTCTCCCGGCCTCGTCTCCGTTCTCACCGTCTCGTGTGTTCTCCCGGCGTTGTCTCCGTTCTCACCATCTCGCGTCTCCTTCTCCGGCGTCGTCTCTGCACTCGTCGTGGTCGTGTTCTGTTCGTGGCATCTTGGTTCGTTGTCGTGGTCGTGTGGCATCTTGGTTCGTCGTCTCCTTCTCCGGCGTCGTCTTTGTTTCTCCGGCGTCGTCTCTATTTCTCCGACATCATCTCCATTCGTCGTCTCTACATTCGTGGTGGTCGTGGTCTTTCGTTCTCTGCCGTCTTGGTTGTGGTCCTTCTTGATTCTCCGGCGGCCTTGCTTCTCGGTGTCGTCTCATCGGCTCTGTGCTCCACTGCGAGTCACCAGAGAAGCACCCCTTCTCTCTTTACAGTGCTACTATTTTTTTTTCCCTACTCTCCAATAGCAGCCCATTACTAAACACAAAAAAAAGAAAAATCTGCTGAGTACTTACTCTCCTTCTTGTGCTTCAAATTTTCCACCATTGTCTTTGCATTTATTATTATTCTTTTTTAATGGCGTCTTTCACCGATGTTGCTCGCCCTATAGAGATTGTTTTGAATGACTCCAACTATAATGCGTGGGCTCAACATATGTCAGTTTTTTTGATTGGTCGACGATTATGGCGTTTTGTTACTAGAACAAAACCGAAACCTACCAAAACTGCCACGCAATCCACTGAAGAGTTTGATGAGGCTCTTGATGAATGGGAAAGTACTCACTGTAAGATTCTTTCTTGGTTTATTAATACCTCCGTTCCTACTATTCAGAGTCTCCTTCCTAAGTTTCGTAATGCCAAACTTGCTTGGGATTTTTTGGCCACACGATACAACTGTGGCAGTGATGGTGCTCTCGAGTTTCAGTTGGAAACTAGGCTTTCTCATATGCATCAGGCACCTGGACAGTCTATTGCTGAGTTTCATGCTCAGGTTAGTGGCATTTGGGATCAACTTTCTTATGCTGACCCTGTTTTTTCTGATGAGCAATCAATTAGGCTTTTTGCGGGATATCGGGATCGCCGTCAGTTCCTTTACTTTATGATGCATATCCAGGATGAATTTGAGACTACTCGAGCTTCTTTGTTGCATCGATCTCCTCTTCCTACACTTGAAGTTGCTCTTGCGGAGCTCATTTCTGAGGAGACACGACAACAGACTCGTCGGGTTCATTCTACCGATATGATCTTGGCTATTGCTTCATCTAGTTCATCTACCCCTGCTGCGGCTGTTGCTTCTTCTAGGCCGCGATGTTTTCATGGCCAGTGCCACTATTGTAAGGAGGAAGGTCATCGTATTTCTGATTGTCCTAAAAAGAAGGCCAAGGATGCTAGGGATGCTCTCAAGGCTAAGACATCTTCCTCTTCTAGGCCTCTTGCTGCTGTCTACACCAGCTCCTCAGTTTCTGCTCCATCTCCTGCACCTTCTTTGTCGTCTCTTTCTGCAGCTGACCTTGAGGCAATTGTCACCCAGGTTCTCTCCCGCACTTCTACTGCCGTATCAGTCTCCACAGGTATCTCTTCACCTTGGTTTATTGATTCTGCCTGTTGCAATCATATGACCTCTGATTCCTCTTTAGTGACGCATAAACAGTCTCTAACTCCTGTTCCCTTGATTTAGACTGCTGATGGTTCGCATATGTCTGTTAGTCATCTTGGTCATGTTTCTACTCCTGTTTTTTCTGTACCTAACACATATGTTATGCCTAACTTGTCTCTCAATCTCCTTTCTGTTGGTCAACTTGTTGAGAGTGGTTTGATTTTAACATTTTCTCACAAAGGTTGTGATGTGTAGGATCCAAAGACGAGCCAGCTTGTTGGGACTGGGCGTAAAGTTGGTCGCTTTTTCGAGCTCACATTTCTGCATTTGCCTCGTTCGTGTTCTCCCCCATCTATTTCTGTTGCAGTGTCTTCCCGTGTTTGGCATTCTCGTCTCGGTCATACCTCATTACCTCGTGTTCAGTCTTTAGCTTCTAGTGGTTGCTTGGGAAATGTTCAGTTTGAACCTTTTGATTGTATGTCTTGTCAACTTGGGAAACAGAAAGTTTTACCTTTTAATGAAAGTACTTCTCTGTCTTCTTCACCTTTTGATTTGGTTCATTCTGATATTTGGGGACCTGCTCCTGTCCCTACTCAGGGTGGGTCTCGTTACTTTGTTATTTTTATCGATGACTACTCTCGGTTTACATGGATTTATCTTTTGCATGATCGCACTGGGTTACTTACTGTTTTTCGTGACTTTAAGAAAATGATTAAAACTCAATTTCATCGCAACATTAAAGTCTTTCGGTCCGACAATGCCCTAGAATATACTTCTACTCCTTTCATTGCAAAACTTCATGAGGCTGGCACCTTATCCCATCGATCCTGTCCATTCACCTCCCAACAGAATGGTCGTGCTGAACGTAAGCATCGCCATATCCTTGACACTATTCGCTCTCAACTCTTCTCTGCCTCCCTCCCAGAATCCTTTTGGAGAGAAGCTGCTCTTACAGCTATTTACACTATTAATCGGGTTCCCACCCCTACTCTTTCTAATAAATCCCCATATGAGGCTCTCTATGGAAAGGTACCTGATTATTCTCTTCTCAGAGTATTTGGTTGTGCTTGCTTTGTTTTGCTTCCACCTCATGAACATACAAAACTTGAACCTCGTTCTCATCTCTGTTGCTTTCTTGGTTATGGCATTGAACACAAGGGTTATCGGTGCTACGACCCCATAGCCAAGCGTCTTCGAGTCTCTCGACAAGTTCAGTTTTGGGAACACAAAATGTTCACTAGTATCTCTCCATTTTCTTCTGGTTGTCCCTCATACTCTCCTATTTTTACTGACCCTGCCATCGATCTCTCTCCCGATTTTTCCTCTAGTGCAGGTCATGACAGCTCATCAGGTGATCACTCTGTGTCTGCCTCTCCCGAACTTGGCCCGTCTGATGATCATGCCATCGCATCCACTCCACCTGAGTCCTATGATTTGGATGTCCGTCGTTCTAGTTGGGTAAGGGCACCTCCTACCTATCTTAGTGATTATCACTGCTTTTCTACTCTTGGCTCCCTTCACGAGCCTCGCGATTATCGTGAAGCTTGTTCTGTTCCTGTTTGGCAGCAAGTTATGTCTGAAGAACTAGACGCCCTTCACAAAACTTATACTTGGGACCTGGTTGACCTGCCTCCTGGAAAGACTGTAGTTGGGAACAAATGGGTGTATAAACGGAAAACGAACTCCGACGGTTCTGAAGTAAGATATAAAGCTCGTTTGGTGGCAAAGGGCTTTACTCAGAAATATGGCATTGATTATGAGGAGACATTTGCTCTTGTTGCTCGTATTACCTCCGTTCGCTCATTGTTGGCTATTGCCTCTACTCGCCGATGGCCTTTATTTCAGATGGATGTTAAGAATGCCTTCTTACATGGTGATTTGGCTGAGGAGGTATATATGCAGCCCCCTCCGGGATATCCTCATCCTTCTAGTAAGGTCTGTCGTCTCCATTGTGCTTTATATGGGCTTAAGCAAGCTCCTCGTGCTTGGTTTGCCAAGTTCAGCTCCACTATTGCACAACTTGGGTTTGCCTCTAGCCCTTATGATTCAGCCCTTTTTACCCATCACATAGCTACTGGCATCACTATTTTACTACTTTATGTTGATGATATGATCATTACTGGTGATGATACTACTAGTATTCATGAGCTTAAGCAATTTCTGTGTCAGCAGTTTGAGATGAAAGACCTCAGTTCTCTTCGTTACTTCCTTGGCTTAGAAGTGTCTCCTACCTCTGATGGCTACTCTTTGACTCAAGCTAAATATGCTTATGATCTTTTGACACGTGCTGGTATCACAGATTGTAAGATCACTGATAGTCCGCTAGAGCCCAACATCAAACTCCATCCTACTGATGGAGAGCTTCTTCCTGATGCCACTCGTTACCGACAACTTGTTGGGAGCTTGATTTATCTCATTGTCACTAGACCTGACATTACCTATGCAGTGCACCATGTTAGCCAGTTTATGTCAGCTTCTCGTTCCGTTCACTATGCAGCTGTTCTTCGCATCTTACGATATGTGAAGGGAACCCTATTTCATGGGCTTTTCTTTTCCTCTCACTCATCCTTGACGTTGCAGGTTTATTCAGATGCTGATTGGGCAGGGGACCCTACTGATCGTCGATCTACTACTGGTTTTCTTTTTCTACTTGGTGACTCTCTTATCTCTTGGCGAAGCAAAAAGCAAACTGTTGTTGCTCGCTCTAGTACTGAGGCTGAGTATCGGGCTCTTGCTGATACAACTTCTGAGCTTCTTTGGCTTCATTGGCTTCTCCACGATATGGGTGTTCCTCAACCCTCAAGCACTCCGCTTTACTGTGACAATCACAGTGCTGTCCAGATCGCTCACAACGATGTTTTTCATGAACGCACCAAACACATCGAGATCGATTGTCATTTCGTGCGTCATCATCTTCAGGAAGGGACACTTCGCCTCTTGTCAGTTCCTTCGACTGATCAATTGGCTGATATCTTCACAAAGGCTCATCCACCTGGTCGCCATCGTGCTTTAGTATGCAAACTCCAGTTGACATCTTCAATACCACCTTGAGTTTGAGGGGGGATGTTAGTATAACTTCCTAAGTTATCCTTGTATCCTTGTATATTTCCTAAGTTACCCTTGTACCCTTGTATAAAGTCTTGTATAGTGTTAATAAGATGATTTAGTGTTTCTCTTCAAACAGACTAGATACCTGGCTCGAGATGCATATCTTGAAAAAAGAGTCATTACCTCGTCCAACATCCTTTCCTTTTCAATTGTCAGTTTGAGAGTCAAAATGAAAAAGCTTAAGAGGCAACTGACCTTGATCGAGTTCAGACCAAACCTCTTGATGAACAAATTGGCACAAGTGTGTTTGACTCCACCTTGGTCTGCAACCTGTTTGAGGTTCTTCTATCAAGTTCTTAAAATTCATCAGTACTGCCATCAATACAATCCTAAAATGCAATAAACATCCTTTTATTTGTAGTAGTTTTCATGATTGTGTATTCAGCCAAGCCAGAAAGACACAAATTAGTGAAATTTTATTTCATGGTATGTGTGAATGTGTCATGATTATGGATTAGTGAATTGATTTTGAAGAGCTTGCGAGTAATCCCCATTTTCAAAACAATCCCTTTTCAATGTGAGACTAATTGCCAAATTTTGATAATATATTTTTTAAAAACTTTAATAAACATGCAAAATTAATTTTTAGAATCCATATAACTCGACAAGACATCCATTCCAAACATTTCAATTCTCAAATGATCTTTCATTGAGCAAACTAATTCACAACTAACAACTTAAAAACACGAAAGACAAAAATATAAATCAGGTACACATCTGGCTTTGATATTGCAATTTAATAAAAAAAAAAATCAAAATTATGAGGTTGACGGTTCTTATTACATTGTCAAGCTTATCAAGGCATTATGCTTGCTTGTAAACACTTGCCTTGTGTGTGTGTGTGGCACGTAAATACTAGTGTAAAATGGGAGTACGGTTCATCGGACAGTTTGATGTCTCTTAGCACTATAGCTAATGACAAATGATAGAATCGCAACAGAAGGAGTGAACCTGCATTGTGTACTCTGTAACTGGGTATTACAAGATCTATAACTGCACTAAAAGCTTCTCTTAAATGACTACATAAGGAAGCCAAAGCCACGGGAATACAAGCTGTAGGAAAGAAAGCATGCTTGGCAACCACGGTCTACTTAATTTGGCACACCCGTAATAGCTATATGTTTAAAGGAAAAAGGACATCTCCCAGGGATCTACTTCAAATGATTCAAAGTTACACATTTAGAGTAGTTTATGATAAATTTAACATGTATAATGTTTAAATAAGCCTTCAGTATTATGTTGTTTATCTTGAAATTTTTGTTGCTTTGTAAAGAAGATTGTTTGATTGTGTCTTCACCATAGGCATTTGGATAGTGACTTGTATATATCTCTTCTGGGTATGCCCAAAGTACCCTGTACAAAATATTTTGATCAATATATTTACTTTTATCGATAAAAAAAAACATATAAAGCTCTTTAGGGGAAAGTGATTCATTAGTATTGTAAACTCACTAACTTTTGTAAAGGTGTTTAGCTTATAAATCATACAACTAATAAATCTTTAAAAAGATTAATGACTTTTTTTTCAAATAATAAATCCAAAAGACAATCAGACAACTAGTCATTCGTTATTTATTCTATATTATGAATTTATAATTTTTTGTGCATTTCCAAATTTTATAATAATAACATATCTTTTCCATAAATTATAAAACTTGATGTTATGACCATTGTCTTTTTACTAACTAAACCTAAATTTACTTTAATAAAAAAATATAAATTGAACAAATTGTCCCAGAAATTTCATATTGGTGGCAATTTCGAATATATTATATACATAGTTGTCTTCATACTTCAATTTATCCCACCATCGATCTCAAACTGTCAAAAGAGTTTCAATAATCAGACCGTTAGTGTCACTTGGGATCTCGGAAGGAACTCCAAAATATTGGTAGTTTCCAAACTATTGGTATTATATAAAACTTAATTGATAGTTTGGGGGATGAATATGGGATTTAATAAAAAATAATCCAACAACGAAATACAAAACTTAATTAATAGTTTGGGAACTATTAGTGCAGTCTAATTGATAGGATGACTAACGTTGTGGAGCTATGGCGTTTCGTCCAAATTTTTGTGTGCAGGAAATCGAAACCAATTTTTGAATTGCTCCATGTGTATATATACACACTAGCTGCGTGTGTTGTATATCTCTAAATTTATTATTTGTAGGGGTTAATGGAAAGTTGAGAAGGTAATAGGAAAGGATAATTTAAAAAAAAAAAAATTAAAACTAAAGTAAATTTATAAGAAATTACTAATATACCAATAGTTTATAAATATTTTAATTAAAAAATAACTTATAAGATGGTTAGTATTTCAAGAAAAAAAAAAACATGCTTGTTGAAAATCCTCTGCCTGTACCGTGCGATTGGAATCAAAATCAGAGTCGTGTTTGGCAATTGTCAATTTCATTTATTTATTTATTTTACCTTTTGTCTTTATTATTTATTTATTTTTAAAAGCATGGCAACGCGCAACAGTTGATTCCCACTGGAAAGCACGAAGACCTACGCAAGGAATGTTCGGCGACGTCAACAGTCTAAATATTAAATAAAGCAATGCTTCCAGCCATCTCCCGACGCGCGCTCAGTCTAATTATTAAATAAAACAATGCTTCCAGTCATCTCCCGGCGCGCGCTTTTTATCCGGTAAAAAACCACAACATGAGGAGCGAAACGACGTCGTCGATTCCGGCTTTCCGAGTCAGGTGGGACGTGTTCCTGAGCTTCAGAGGCGAAGATACTCGCGACGGCTTCACCGACCGCCTCTACTCCGCGCTCGAGAGGAGCGGCGTCCGAGTCTTCCGCGACAACGACGCTCTCAACCGCGGCGACGAAATCGCACCGGGCTTTCTCGACGCGATCGAGGACTCCGCCGCTGCCATCGCCGTCATCTCACCGGACTACGCCTCCTCGCGATGGTGCCTGGAGGAGCTGGCCAAGATCTGCGACTGCCGGCGGCTGATTCTCCCTGTCTTCTACTGCGTCGACCCTTCCGACGTGCGGCGTCAGAGGGGGCCCTTCGAGGATTCATTTCGGAGTCTGAGGGAAAGGTTTGGGGAGGAAGTTGTGGCGCGGTGGAGAAAAGCTATGGAAAAGGCTGGAGGAATCTCTGGTTGGGTTTTCTGCCGGAACAGGTATGGGATCAGGATAATTTCCCATGAAATTTAGATTACATACAGATGAGAAACATTTTCAAATTCAAAACCTTCAGTCGAGTTTCTGAATTTAGTTCGGAGACAAACCGTAGAAAAAACTTGCCATGTTTTCTAATTAGGAAAATGCTATTCGTGCTCAAAATTGTTTCTCTTGTGCTTGATTTTTTACATCTTTTTTAAAAGAAACTTTCTTATTTTAATTTTAAGGAATTGGGCACTGACCGGAAGTTGTCGGGCCAAGGATGATGAAAAGTTTGTGTGGCACCAGCATTCTATTAATTAATTTTTTGCATTACTAATGCAAACAGCATCAAGGTATTACAGGCAAGAGAGAATTTGGGAGGAATAGAGTAGCGAAGAGGAGACGAAGAAGAAGGAATAAGGAGATGCGATTGGAGGGAAAACTCACGTTAAGACTTCTCAATTCAAATCTAACTCTTACCTGCCTTTTCTGTCCTAGTTTGCGCAAGCTTAAATTACATGAAATTACACATAAATCACAAAAATACATAGAATTACAAAAAGAGATTAAAAAAAAAAAGGAAAAGGAAACACCCCTAGAGCACATGCTATTACAAGCAAACCCCCAAATACACATAATCACTAAATACAACAATCCCTAACCCAACAAGGGTCTACTCATAATTCGGCTTATTGTTCTACATCAGTTATAGAAAGTGTGGGATCGAGGGTTTTGTAAGAAATGACGTGACTGTGCTTTGTAAAAGATTTATAATGTTTGAAGTTCTATATATATATATATATATATATATGTGCGTGCGTGCGGGCGTGCGTGTGTGTGTGTGTGTTTGTATTTTTACATTTTTATTTGCAATTTGATGGGTTAACTTATTCTTTTGGGTTAAGGCATAAAATATCTGTATTAAAATTATAATTCCTAAATTTTATTAAAAACATAAATATGATTATAGATACAAAGTAGTTTAAGTATATTTATGACACTAATTTTTATGCTTGTGTACTAATTTTTATATATTTATTTGGAGACACTCTATCCTTGTGAAATTGCTTATTGAACACCAAAATTTTTTAATAATAACTGTAGTCATCGTACCCCAAGAAGAACGACATAAAAGTGTAAAACAAGCATATTATCAAAATATGCATTTAACAATATTAGCGCCAATTTCAAAAACCCAATATTTGTGGAGGAAAAAAAAAAGTAAATATTTTGTTAAACAGATTTATGAAGTGTTGATTTTCATCTGCCTTATTTTAATTTATTGCAATGTCATTGTAGTGTTTTTTTTTTTTTTTTTGAAAAAAACAAAATTTATTAAGGTAATAAGGGTTAAATAAATGAGAAGTTAAATCAAATCATATTTTTTGAAGTTTGGAGAAGGATCTGGGTTTTAGTATTTAGCATAAGAGAAAAGAGTAAAAGAATATTTGAAACGGTTTTTATAAGATATTTTAGTAATATTTGTACAACTCAATAGAAGACAGCTAAGTGGCACAACATACAAATTGATCATAAGAGACCTTAAATTCAAATTTTCAAATAGGATGTAGAGGGATTTTAGAAGAAGCATAAACTTCTCCTATTCTACTATGTAATCTCATTATAAATCTAAGATTCTAAATGATCTCAAAGGGGGGGGGGGGGGGGGAAAATATGGTATTAATGAAAAATATTGATGAATATAGAAATATTACAATAATTCGGAGCACCATGCCTTTGGGTCCACTAATTAAGATTTGATTTTAAACAAAGAAAGGGGAGATTTTGTTAATTTTGTGTTTAAATAATGGCCATAAGAGTTTGAATCCTCCTGAATATGGGTGTTAGGCGTCTATTTTGACCATACTTGAATGGGATTGTCTCAATTGATCCCTTTCCCCATTTTTTGATTTGTGTAGAGGGAGAGGAATGGAAGAGCGTTTTTAAAGGAGAAGATATTCCTCTCGTGCACTTCTTTGAGACGGATTAGTAGTTGAACTAGTTGGTTTAGTGGGCTGCATGGGCTGTAATGTTTGAATGTATGTACCATCTTAGATTTTTCCGAACCATGACATGTACTTGATATATGTTATTCTTTTTTCAATTTGGCTTCCTTTGATGTCCTTCAATGAATTCATTTTTGTACTCGAAGTGATAAATAAAAAAATCATCTTTGGAGCAAACATGAGCAAATTATGTGAAGCATGAAGTTGTTTTAGGTCATTTACCTTGAAAGAGTGAATGAAAATGGGGGTACAATGTAAATTATACTAATGGGAACTAAATTTTTTATCCCATTCGTATTTTGAAGATTTTTTTTCTTCTTCCTTACCCTATTGAATGGATTAAAATTCAAAATTTTTGCAATCCCTATTGTGAGACAAGTAACAGAGACCTAACAAAATCTATTGTGGATGACACATCAAAAAGAAGCAATTACATTAGCAGGGTCTAAACTTTTACTATATTTCTATTTGAAGGATTGAACATTTTTTTTTTCTTTTCTCAGGTTGTTGCACCAAATCATTATGGCAAGTTCATTCCTTGAACTGAAAATTGGATAAACGTTTTGTCCCTAAAATGAAAACAAGATAAAAGTTAATAGTCCTGACTAATATAATTGACTAATATATGGGCTTTAGCAGAAAATCTTAAAAGAATTTTGGGAAGATGCGGATAGTGTTATACAAGGGGGGGGGGGATATCAGGGATAGAGAAAATACTCATAGGAGCTTATTTGAATGACACATTGGAAAAGATGGTAAAGGTTATGAGAGGATACATGGAAGACATGGATATAAAGATAAAAATGAGTTTGGGGATATAATAATAAACTTTGCCATGTGATATGAACTTATTACAATGAATAGTTGCTTTAAGAGATAAGAACATTTAATAATCTTCAAGAATGGATAAAATAAAAGTCAAATAGATATTTTCTTAGTGTTTTAGAGTTAGATATGTGTATTAAAAAGTGCAATAGAAAGGATAATAAGAATTAGTGCAAGAGAATTAGGTGATAGAACCTAAAGGGAGAAAATATAATAAAATTTAAAAATAAAATGAACAAAGATGGCGATTAGGGTGTAGACACAAAAACCCTTTGGAGTAGGATAGTTAGTTCTATTAAAAAGATAGCAAGAGAGATTTAGATGAATCAAGAGGAGGATTCTCGGATAGTAAAGAAAGGTGGTGGTGAGATCAAGATGTAAAAAAAGCAGTAAAGACAAAATGAATTTTGTAGAAAACATGCAAAATGTAGAAATATAGACAACATTGAAAGTATAAAGGGGCTAGAAAAGATGCAAAAAAGGCTATTAGTGAAGCTAAACACAAATTATATAATAATTATATGTTAGATTAAATACAAACGAAGGGGGAAAAAACGTATTTAAACTTTTTAGAGTTTGAGAAAGAAAAAACAAGGAGTAAGGTAATGTAAAATATATAAAAAAATGAGGATGTCGTTGTCTTGGTTAAGACATGACAGAAAGATGGTGAAGTTACTTTAGTAATGTAACGACCCGAAAATTTAACTACTAAAAATATAAAAATGCTCTTTGATACCACACATATATATATAACTAGGGAATTCCGAGTGCACCTGTCATTACTGGAATAAAAACCATACAACGGAAGATGCTGAAACATCAAAACACTTTACCAGAGTTCTAACTGTTCCCAAATGCATACATAAACTATTTGTCTATATAATACAACCCAATAAAATAACAAAATGTAATAGCTGGTGGCTCACCAGCTTTGTCTATCACCCCCAAAAGTCTAATTCCTACTCCGTAGTAAGTTAGGCACGGTTCCCTGAAGGACCTGAAAAATGATTTGTATAATGGGATGAGACACTTCTCAGTAAGACGGATTATATTATTATTAGTGTGTGGCTAGCATGAGTTCCCGTGTGAATATAAAACTTCCATTATTTAACTGTATATAAAAATGACATTCAAACTGTACCGTCGACTCAATATAGCCTATAAATAGTAAATTTGCCCATATATGCATAAAAGATACAACCTGGACTGTTGAACTAGCGTCGTCATGCTTTCACATACTCATACGACATGCTTTCCCCCATGACGGGTTGTGCGGCCCGAAGGCTGGACTCAGCATATGGTCGGCCGACCATAGTTGAGTGAGAAAAGGTAATAAGTACAATTGTGTCTACCCTTAACCTGGAATTGTATCGGGAAGGGTCACCCGGAACTGCTTCAGATGGGGCCCCCGGAATGGCCTCGAGGTAGTACTGTACCCAGCTCTCTAATCGATTATCTCATCTCACACTTTCATCCCCATGTGATTGCACCACCTCCCAAATCTAGCTACAGTACCGTGCTTATAATATCACATCTCATATCCACAGGGTTCTTAAATCATATTTGACAATTTACATAATAAAACTAAAATCATAATTCATTTCTATAAATCTATATAAAACATAAGTTGTTCGTTATTCTATAACATATCTGTCATATCCTGCCTCAATATAAAAACTGGCATATCATAACCTGGCCTCTAGCCGTCATATCACATCGTGGCTTATAGCCGTTATATCACATATCGGCTTATAGCCGTCACATCATAGTAGTTTACATAGTCTGTTTATTTATGTCAATTAAACCATACTCATGCCACACCATTTTTTACCTGATAAATCATAAATAAAGTAAATTGTCTGAAAAAATATACAAGTTGCTGAAAACAGGGATATGAGCATCTCCAGGTTTTTATTTAGCTCAAATTACATATTTTATTGAAAATAAGAGATGTTCAAACCATTTATGTTAGTTTTCCCCAAAAACGTATAAAAGTCAAAGCAACCATTTCCATATACCTGATTCGTTCAGAAAATCATAGATACTATTTCTGTAAACATAAATTGCAATTTAATCGGTCCATATTTTAAAAATAACTAACATAATATAATCCCTTTACCTGTTCTTGAAGAAAATACCTAAAATCTTCAAAACCATGAAAACCTAACTGCATGAATCCGCCGAAGATTGACGGCCTACATGCTGGGAGGAGGGAGAGAGGACCGGAGAACACTTGCGGAGAGTTCCCGAGGCTAGAGAGAGGGAGTCAAAACCTAATTTTTTGAGAGAGAAAGAGAGACGGAGCAAAAGGGATTTATGAATAAAAATGAGTAACTTAGCCCTTGAGTAAGCAGGCTCGCAGGAAAACCGTCAACGGTTTTTCTGGGCTTGACAAAGTCGTTGACGGTTTGGCCTTTTAACAGCTCTCGGTAGTTTACCTATAGGAAAACCATTGACGATTTTTCTGATCCTCACAAAACCGGCGATGGTTTGGTCCTGGCCAAACCCTGTTTCCTATTTTTCCTTTCCTTTCTCTTTTCTTTTATTTATTTCTTTATTTTCTTAGTTTGGGTTACTACAATCTCCCCTCACAAAAATTTCGTCCTCGAAATTTGCTAACTGATTTCCATCACATCCACTGAATGATTACTGATTTGCTAATCTGACTCTAGGAAGAGCAGTCGGCCACCCACATAGCAATCTCGTGCCAAATTTATTAAATACCCTCACTTATGACGGAGGAATACTGTGGTTATGCGTAATGTCTCGAGAGATTACAATATCCATACAAAACTCTCCCAAAGACCAACCATGAACAAAAACAGCAACAGCTGATAAAGCTAACAAGCCTACTCTAAGTAACCTATGTACAAAACCAACACTTACCTACCATTTTACTTACTAGTCTACCGCTAAGCCCCTCTGAATAGCTGTGGATAATTCTGACGTATTTCTGTCTCTAATTCCCATGATGCTTCCGCCTGTGCATGATTACACCAAAGTACCTTTACTAGTGGAATCCTCTTAGTACGTAGCTCTTGCTCATTATGGTCTAGAATAGAACCGGTATTTCATCATATGCCAAAGTGTCCCTGAGCTCCAAAGACTCATGACTGATCACATGCGAAGCATCCGGAACGTACTTCCTTAGCATGGACACGTTGAACACGTCGTGAATCGTAGATAGTGCTTGGGGTAATGCTATTCTGTATGCCACCGGATCAACTCTCTCCAGAATCTCGAATGGCCTGATGTATCTAGGGCTTAGCTTCCTTTTTTTTTCCAAATCTCATTACCCCTTTCATCGGAGCAATCCTAAAAAATATCGCATCACCTATCTCGAATTCTAGCTCTCTCCGGCGTATATCTGCATAGCTTTTCTGCCAATTCTGTGCTGTCTTAATTCTTTCCCTGATAAGTTGGACCTTCTCAGAGGTCTGCTGAACAAGCTCTAGCCCCAAAATCTGCCGCACTAACCTCATCCCAGTACAATGGAGATTGGCACCTTCGACCATACAGTGCCTTATATGGTGCTATCCCGATACTAACTTGATAATTGTTATTGTATGTGAACTCGACTAATGGCAGATATTTAATCAAACTACCCCCGAAATCTAGTACACACGCCCGCAGTATATCCTCTAGGATCTAAATGGTCCTCTCGGACTGACCATTGATCTGCGGGTGAAAAGCAGTATTAAAAGTGAGTTGAGATCCCAATGCTTCCTGTAGACTTTTCCAAAATCGGGAAGTAAACTGTGAGTCGCTATCTGAAACAATGGACACAGGCATCCTATGCAATCTGACTATCTCCTGCACATAGAGTTCTGCCAGCCTATTCATGGAATAATTGATTTTAACTGGAATGAAATGGACAGTTTTTGTCAGCCTGTCAACAACTACCCAGATAGCATTCTGTCCATGAAGTGCCGATAGTAATCCCATGACAAAGTCCATGGAAATGTGCTCCCACTTTCACTTAGGAATGAGAAGTGGTTGCAATGGTTCTGGTGGCCTCTGGTGCTCGGCCTTCACCTGCTGACACGTTAGGCACTGCTCAACAAAACGGACGATCTCTCTTTTCATGTTAGATCACCAGAAAGATTCCCGCAGATCTCTGTACATCTTTGTGCTCACTAGATACACTGTATATGGAGAGCGATGTGTCTTTTCCATAATGGTCATTTTAATCTCAACATCATTTGGTACGTATATCTTGGTGTGAAATCTCAACACCCCATCGTCTGAGACATTGAAATATACCTTTAAACCATTCTGTACTCCATTTACAATCTCTTCCAGTTCTGCATCTTTCATTTGAGCTGTCTTGTTCTTTTCCCGTAAGATCGGTTGTACTACCAGGCTAGCAATGAACGCCTGGTGATTTCCTTCCACTAACTCCACACCCAACATTTTCAGGTCCATCATGATCCAATGCTGAACTACAACTGCTGAGATTGACGCACCCACTGACTTCTGACTCAAAGCATCAACTATCACATTTGCCTTTCCTAGATAGTAATTGATGGTACAGTCGTAGTCCTTTATCAACTCAAGTCATTTCCGCTGTCTCATGTTCAATTCCTTTTGAGTGAAAAAGTATTTAAGACTCTTATGATCAGTAAAGATCTCGTACCTTTCATCGTACAGGTAGTGCTTCCAAATTTTTAATGCATAGACTATTGCTGCCAATTCCATGTCATGCGTCGGATAGTTCTTCTCGTACTCCTTGAGTTGGTGAGAAACATACGCGATAATGTTTTCCTACTGCATTAAGGCATACCCGAGTCTCTTCTTAGATGCGTCACTATAGATCACAAATCCACCATGTCCTGATGGAATGGTCAACACTGGGACAGTAACTAGTCGCTGCTTCAGTTTCTGAAAACTCTACTCGCACTCACCGGTCCACTCGAATTTCATGTTCTTCCTCGTGAGCCGTGTCAGTGGACCTGATAGTTTAGAAAATCCCCGTTACGAACCGGTGGTAATATCTTGTTAGACCCAAGAAACTCCTAACCTCATGCACGTTTTTTCGGTCTCGCTCAATCAACTACCGCTTCTATCTTGCTCGGGTCCACTGAAACACCTTCCCTTGACACTACATGTCCTAGAAATGCCACTTGCTCTGACCAGAATTCACATTTCTTGAACTTTGCAAACAACTTTTTCCCTCTAAGTACCTGAAATACCAACCTCAAATGAGTTGCGTGCTCCTTAGGACTCCTCGAATAAATCAGGATGTCATTGATGAATACAACCACGAATTGATCTAAGTACTCGTGGAATACCCTATTCATCAGGTCCATGAATGCCGCAGGAGCATTGATCAATCTAAAAGGCATAATCAGAAATTCGTAGTGGCCATACCTAGTACAGAAAGTCGTCTTTGGTATATCCTCTGATTTAACCATCACTTTGGTGATATCCGAATCGCAGATCGATCTTGAAGAAGACCTGTGTGCCCTGTAACGGTTCAAACAGATTGTCAATTCGGGGTAACGGGTTCTTATTCTTTACTGTCACTTTATTAATTTTTCTATAGTCGATGCATATCCTCCTTGACTTATCCTTCTTCTTTACAAATAACACCGGTGCTCCTCAGGGTGATACGTTCGGTCTAATAAACCCCTTGTCAAGTAGCTCCCGAAGCTGTTCCTTTAACTCCTTCAGTTCCGCTAGAGCCATTCTGTATGGAGCTTTCGAAATCGGTGCCGTCCCTAGAATCAACTCAATGGCAAACTCCACCTTGTGATTAGGAGGCAATCTCAGTAAGTCTTCTAGGAAAACATCTAAGAACTCCCTTGCCATGGGGATATCCTCTAGTTTAAATTCTTATTTGCATAAGAACACAGGTTGTTGATGGCAATGACAGACAGGGGCCTTTTTCACAGTGTGGATGCTGAAATGTATTTTGGTTATTATGTTATGTTGATTTATATTTCCTTTCTTGTGGATCGTATGTTTTTTGTTTATTTCTATGTTTTGGAAGTGTACAACAACAACAAGCCTTAAGTCCCACTAGGTGGGGTTGGTTACATGAATCGTTTTCCGTCAATTCACCTAATCTTGAGCATTTTACTCTATTAGATGAAGGTCTATTAAATCCTTCCTTACTACCTCATTCCAAGTTTTTTAGGCCTACCCCTACCCCTTTTCATGCGAGAAACTATAACTAACTCACTCCTCCTCATAGGTGCTTTACTAGACCTACGTTTCAAATGCCCAAACCATCTAAGTCACCCCTCACTTATCTTGTTTTCAATCGGTTCTATTTCTAAATTGTTGCGTATATGTTCATTTCTTACCTTATCTTTTAATGTTAAACCACTCATCCACCTTAACATACGCATCTCAGCAATTTTCATTTTTTTGTACATGTTGTTTCTTAGTTGCCCAGCATTCTGAACCATAAAGCATTGCTAGCCTTATAGCCTTATTATAAAACTTTCCTTTTAATTTTAAGGGTATACTTTGGAAGTGTGTCAATAGTTTTATACGATCAATTCAATGAGCAACTCTCAGATAGTATTGTGTTGTAATTTTGCACCTAGGATATGTTATTTTCCTTTAGTGGGACATAAAGGCTAGCATTTACATTGCATTATGTTCTTTTAGATAATGCGATTCAGAGTATTGTTTTGGAAGCTTCATGATTCAAATCTAGCAAGAGCATATGTCCTGCTTTACGAAAAGTTGGTACATCAAGAATATTGTAGATATTTTAGGAAACCCCACTAAAGGTGTGTTTATGTTACACTTTTTTTTCCATTGGCTTTCAAATCGTTATATGATCTTGCAACTGATGTTCCAAGAATTAATTTGTTCAAGGATTGCTGTAATCCTCACAGCAGTCAGATCTCTGAACTAAAATTAATAATGAACTTATGTTGTTCTAATCACCTTCAGTAGCCAGCTGTATTTAACCATTTTTTGTTTCTTCTTTCCCCTCTCTTACCCCTACACTCTTCTAGACAATAGATTTATCTCTACTAATATACTTGTCAAGTCACCATGTTAGGTAAAAGGAACCATTTATAATTTGTGTTAGTCTTGTGCAATTCAGAAGATGAATGAATTTATGCCTAAAAAATGAAATGATCGCTACATGCAAATAGGTAGAGGTGGAAAATAGTTGCCATCAATGCTTTAAAAGCATTTGACGCTCACCTTGAGACTTGCCTCAAGATGATGTGTGCTTAAAATGCCCTTAGGCATAGTTTGCGATACAAACTCTTAAAAGTTGAACACAAAATACAATATGTCTCACATATTTTTGCAAAATATATGCCTTTTGCATTGTTTTGGTTGAGGCTTACCATTTGGGTTTGTGAATTTCAGTCAGATTTGGTTAGTAAACTATGGTTAGAAAAATATAGTTAGTTGCATTTATGAAATGATGTTTAAGAAGGGCCCAAATTTGAGTGATTCTTTAAAACTTTTGAACCTAAGGGCTTGTTTGGTGTTGTTGTTGTTTCTTATTTTCTGTTTCTGTTTCTCCATAGTGAAAAAATAGATTATAAAAACGCGTTTGTTCCTCTTATTAGTTTTTAATTTATATTGTTGTTTTCAGCTATTTGCCAAAAAATTGAAAACCAGATTTTATGGTTTTCATTTGTTTTGGCGACTTGCTGCTAGAAAATTTAATATCGAGAAATAGTTTTTTTGGATTAATTTATTCATTTAATATACTTATAAATTAAAATAAATATTAAATAATCATATAAATTTAAATATAATTAAAAGAAAAATTAAAATAAAATATACATAAATTTTAAAAAATAATAATAAAGCCAATTACAAAATACTTTTACTATTTTTCAATTGTGATATCTAATAAAATTTTATTGTAAAGTAAATTTTGAAAGTAGAACAATTAAGTAAAATAATTATAATAAATTTTATTTTTATTATAATAAATTTTTTAATGTGTATTATTTGTAATTTTATTGTTTTAATCATATTTTGATAATATTTTAATTTAAAGATGAAAATGAGCATTTTTTAAATTAAGCTTTTAATTTGTATTAGTTTTATAAATGTTAACCAAATAGGTTGCTGGTTTCTAGTTTCCAGTTTCTATTTTTCTGTTTTTTGGTTTTCGGTTCTCTAATTTTTGATAGTGATTCCAAACAGTCGTGATTTTTCTTCCCACCAATTTCGCATTGTGTAACGGTATTGGTAACCCAAAAAACCTTTACATAACAGCGTTACGTAATGGTCGCAGCTGTTATTTAAAACCATGTTAGTAGGGTCTAAACTTTTTCTATATTTCTATTTCAAGGATTGAACATTTTTTTATCACTTTTCTCAGGTTGTTGCGCCAAATCATTATGGCGAGTTCGTTCCTTGGAATGAAAATTGGATAAAAGTTTTGTCCCTAAAATGAAAACAAGATAAAAGTTAATAGCCTTGACTAATATATCGGCTTTAGCAGAAAATCTTAAGAGAATTTTGGGAAGATACGGACGGTGTTATACAAGGGATATTAGGGACAAAGAAAATACTTATAGGGGGCTGATTTGAATGACACATTGGAAAGGACGGTAAAGGTTATGAGAGGATACGTGGAGGCAATGGAACTGAAGATAAAAATGAGTTTGGGGATATGATCTTAGACTTTGTCATGTGATATGAACTTATTACAATGAATAGTTGCTTTAAGAGATAAGAACACTTGATAGCCTTCAAGAATGGACAAAATAGAAGTCAAATAGATATATTCTTAGTTTTTTAGTGTTAGATATATGCATTAAAAAATGAAAGAGAAAGGGTAATATAATTTAGTGCAAGAGAATTAGGTGATGGAATCTAAAGGTAGAAAATATAATAAAATTTAAAGATAAAATGATCAAAGATGGTGATTGGGGTGGTAGACACAAAAACCCTTTGGAGTAGGATAGTTAGTTCTATTAAAAAGATAGCAAGTGAGATTTAGATGAATCAGGAGAAGGATTCTCGGATAGTAAAGAAAGTTGGTGGTGAGATCAGATGTCAAAAAAGCAGTAAAGACAAAATAAATTTTGTAGAAAACATGCAAAATGTAGAAATATAGACAACATTGAAAGTATAAAGGGGTGAGAAAAGATGTAACAAAGACCATTAGTGAAGCTAAACACAAATTATATAATAATTATATGTTAGATTAGATACAAACAAAGAGAGGAAAAAACGTTTTTAAACTTGTAGAGTCAAAGAAAGAAAGAACAAGGACTTAGGTAATATAGAATGTATAAAAAAATGAGCATGTCATTGTCTTGGTTAAGACATGACAGAAGGATGGCGAAGTTATTTATTGGAACCTAACTAGAAAGCTTAAATTTAGAATTGAAAAATGACGAAATGACTAAAAATATGAGATTTACCTGTAAAATTAGACTTAATGAAGTTAAGCTTGCATCAAAAAGATGAAAAATGGAAAAACTACTTGACTGGATAAGATTCCATATTGAACTAAGGGAATGCCTGTGTTAATGAAATTATATGGTTATCTAATTTATTTAGCATAATTATAAAAACTAAGAAAATTTTGGATATGAATGGAAGAAAAACACTTTAATACTTGTATACAAAAATAAAGGTGATATTCAAAATCATAATAACTATTGTGGAATTAAACTTAAGAGTCATATAATGGAACTATGGGAAAGGGTAGTTGGACAAAGATTAAGGTTGGAAATGAGGGTCTCCGAAAATCAATTTGGTCATGTACCTGGAGATCTACTATAGAAGTTGTATCTTTTAAGAAGATTAATGGAAAAGCTTAGGGAAAAGAAGAGGGACTTGCACATGGTTTTTATTAAGTTAGAGAAAGTTTATCATAGGGTATGTAGGGAGGTTTTGTGGTGGATTTTAGGGGAAAAAAAAGGGCATTTGTAGTAGGTATGCTAGCGTGAGGAGTACAAGTGCAGAAGCTAGGAAATTTCTGATCACAATAGGACGTACATCAAGGATCTTATTTGAGCGCTTATCATTTTGCTCTAGCAATGAATAAACTTATTAGGAGTATCCAAAATGAGGTTCCATGGTGTACATTGTTTGTAGATGATACTGTCTTGATTGATGAAACTAGGGATGAAGTAAAATATAAGTTTAAATTAAGAAGCGTAGAATCTATAGGTTTTAGGATTAGTAGAAATAGGCAAAATATAGGAAATGTAATTTCAGTCATATAGGAGGAATATTGGAGAAATTATTAAACTTGATGGTCAAGAAATCAATAGAACTAGTAGATTTCGATACCTTGGATTTATTATGTAAGCTGAAGGAGAAATTGAAGAAGATGTGATACATAGAGTTAAAGTAGGTTGAGTAAAATGGAGAAGTGCTTTGAGCGCACTTTGTGATTGTAGAATACCCTTAAATTAATGGGGAGTTCTATAGGATGGGTATAAGACTAGTTATCCTATATGAATCCGAATGTTGGGCAACTAAGAAACAACATATCCATAAAGTAAAAGTTGCTGATATGAGAATGATAAGGTGGATGAGTGGTATAACATTAAAAGATAAATTAAGGAATGAAAGCATAGCTCCAGTAGAAGATAAAGGAGGGGCGACTCAGACGGTTGGGACATGTGCAAAGTAGGTAAGAGAGCGGGCTAGTGAGGAGTGAGTTAATTATTGTGAGGGGCAAAGAAGAGGTAGGGGATAGATTTAAAACAACTTGGGATGATATAGTGATAAGGATCTATTAGCTCTAAATTTGTCAGAGTAAGTTAAAAGAAATCATGTAGCCATTCCTGCGTAGTAGGACTTCTTGGTTTGTTGTTGTTCTTTGCTTTCATGTCATCCACATCGGATAGCTTCTTGCTAATGTGTCGTCCACATCATTTAAGGGTATTTTTTACTAGGCGGAGGACATTCCCTAAAATTGCAGTAGTTTTGGAGTTTAATTCCTCCAATAGGAGGGTGGAGAAAGAGCAGTCCCCAAAAATAAATAACAGGGTAAAAGTTTAGTCCCTGCAAGCGTAATATACCTACAAAATTTTGCTTTGGCCCAAAAATATTGTGTTTTTTTTTTTTGTTATTATTATTATTATTGAATGATGGAGAAACCATAGAAGCAAGCATATAAAACCCCCATAATGGCACGCCCCTTAACCCTTCTCCGTTCATGTTTCGTTGGGGCTGAAACATTGGGCCTTGTGTTTATTTTCCTAAATTGTTTCTAACAACCCATCTCGAGTTATTTTATTTCTTTTATTTATTATATTGTTTTTCCTTTATCAAGATATGGCGGCACTCAAAACACTTCTAATGGCTTTGCATATGACTGACCTTGATTCTGTTTTTCATTCAATCCCATTTCAATACTAGAAAGACCAATGCTTTTTCTTAAAGTTATTGGCCTAGTCATTTTTGCTTGTGATGGTCTTATGTGCTTAATATTTCTTTATTAAAAAATCTTGAGGCAGAGACCAAGGCAGAATAGAGTAAGAGAAATGTTGACTAATAATATGGTATCTCCTGGATGGTGCCAAGGTAGCAAAAGATAGGATAGTTGTCCAAGTTCGTCAATTGATAAGGAATTAACTTGCAGCCCACTTAACAACTATTGAACTGTTATGAGAATTATGAACCAACACAAAGAAATAAATGGTTTTATCCACGTGGAATTATGGTCACTTCTCCATCTTATGGCAATTACTCATTTCCATCTTGCTACCTACTTTTTTCATGCATTAATTAATGCGTACTGTGATTCAATGAGGACAGTTGATTTTGAAGAAAGAAATACAACTGTTTACTTTTTTTGGACATATCTTACATCTTTTCTCATTCCTCTTTCTGCCATTTAACTGTAACAGTTGCTTATTCACATGTTTGTGGTCCTTTTTTTTTTATAAAATTATTTAATGTCCATATTGATCATGTTTATTAGCAGTGAAGAACCAGAATTGATTTGTCATCTAGTAAAAAGGGTTTTAACTGAATTAAGCAATACACCGTTGGCTGTGGCTACGCATATCGTTGGACTTGATTCTCATGTTGAAAAACTGATGGGTCGATTAACTGTTAAATCTGGTGGCATCCAAGTTTTGGGGCTTCATGGAATTGGTGGAGTTGGTAAGACAACCCTTGCTAAGGCTCTTTATAATAAGCTTGTCACTCACTTTGAGTACCGCAGTTTCATTTCAAATGTTAGAGAAACTTCAGCACAGGAGAACGGTTTAGTGGCTCTTCAAAACAAAGTTATCAATGATCTTTCTATGGATAAGATGTTACCTGTAGATGAATATAATGCTGGTATAATTGCAATCAAACGGACTGTTTACGAGAAGCAAGTTCTTGTTGCTTTAGATGATGTTGATGATGTGAGCCAACTGAATGCACTAGCTGCCAGCAGAGAATGGTTTTGTGAAGGAAGCCGAATCATCATTACCACGAGAAATCAAGAAGTTTTACTTAAGCATCATGTGGACATGCTTTATGAGGTGAAAGAGTTGGATTCCTCTGACTCATTGAAACTTTTTAGTTACCATGCACTTAGAAGAGAGAAACCTACAGAGGACTTCTACAGTCTGTCCAAGCAAATTGTCTCTCTTACAGGAGGATTGCCATTGGCTCTTGAAGTTTTTGGTTCCTTTTTGTTTGATAAGAGGAGAGTGGAGGAATGGAAAGATGCTCTGCAAAAGTTGCAACAAATTCGTCCACCTCAGCTTCAAGATATTCTAAAGATAAGTTTTGATGGGCTAGATGAACAAGAGAAGTGTATGTTCCTTGACATTGCATGTTTATTTGTTAAAATGGGGATGAAGAGAGATTATGCAATTGACGTGTGGAAGGGCTGTGGTTTCAGTGCTGAGACGGCTGTCAATGTTCTTACAGCAAAATCTCTCATTAAGATCACTGATGACAGTGACATTTGGATGCATGATCAAGTTAGAGACATGGGGAGACAAATTGTTCAGAATGAAAACCTTGTAGATCCTGGTATGCGCAGTAGACTCTGGAATCATGATGAAATTTTACGGGTCTTGGAGGCTGAGATGGTATGATTGATTGCATTATTCCTCCTCTAGTAGTCTCTGTTTCTTTTCTTATGTCAGTTTAAGATTACCGAAAACATTTAAACCATGCTGCAGTAATACAAGTCTGTAAAACCTGTTTGACTTATTTTCTTTTAACCTATTTGTCTAGCATGTTTTGGCAAGGATGCATATACTGTGATGACCCTCCCCCTACCCTGGCAAAGCGGGGAGCCTTAGGGCCCGGAGGCGACCTTTGAGTAGCAAGTTTTGGTCCAATAGTTCTTTCCATGTGGCACAAAATAATTAAATGCTCACACATGCCAGAAAAAGGCAAATTCATCCTTCAATTACATAGGGAGCATGTGTAAACAGAGACAGTGCTCTTACTTGAGGGGGCAAATTATAGAACTCTGTAGTTTCTATTTGCATTTAAGATCACTATTGCAAAACACTATAGGCTGATCCTACAATACAACACTTACATTCATGATTGCTAGCCCCCATGTGTGCACATTGTGCATGCTTTGGGGGCCCTTTGTCTTTATTTAACAAATATTATGTTATAAACATGGAGGCAAGGGGTATGCTTGAAAAACAAAGATGTAGGGTAGGTACTTTTTTTCAGAAAACATAGTGGTCGTGGTGGAACTGGAAAGTGAGTTAGAGGAGAAATGGTGCTTTTTGTTTAATTAGAACTTTCTTTCAATGTCATTTTCATAATTGTTTAATATATAGTAGATGAGATACCGATAAAATGTAGTTTTAGAATATAATACGGAGGTCAAGGAATTTCTTGAATATAAAAATTGCAGACCAAGCAGCTGGGCCTTTGCTTAATAATAGCATTGATAAATACATTTTAATTTTCATTCCCACTCTTCTATTCAGAGTTTTTCAATAAGGAGAGAAGAAATTTGGTTCAATGTAGAGAAATTTTTGTTGCTTCTTCTTTTAACCTTATCCTGTTTTCCTCCCTCCACCTGGAAAAGAAAAAAGTAGTCATGTTGTTTGATTGTTTATGCTTTCCCTCATTGTGTTTTTGGCTGTGGCAGATGTCATCTGTCTCACATATTATATACTACATTTTAGTATTCAATTTCTGATTATTTATTCCCTTTTTTACTTGGCTCTTTCTGAACTTTAAAATTTTTTTCCCATACAATTTGTTAGGGCTCGAGGCATATTGAAGGGATCATTCTGGACTTCAAAAATAAGAACTTTGTAAACCATCTTACTGCCAAAAAAATTGCTTGGAATGAATTTTGGAGTGCACCTAATTTTGCCTCTGCAGTTATATACTTGAGAGAAACTCTGAAGAAATGTTTTCACCATGACATGGAGGAAGGGGAAGAGATGCTTTACACGAAACCATTTGAATCTATGGTTAATCTAAGATTGCTTCAAATCAATCATGTGAAAATGGAAGGGAGTTTCAAGCATATGCCTGCTGGACTGAAGTGGCTGCAATGGAAAGGTTGTCCTTTAGAAATTCTTCCGAATGACTTTTTTCCTCGAGAACTTGCTTTTCTTGATCTCTCAAAAAGCAATATTAAACATTTGTGGAATCGGAGATGGTGGAGTTGGCATAGGAACCAGGTTTGTCACACTCCTCAAGCACAGTAATTTGGTTGTCTTATTAATGATCTGACTCAGTATAATTTGGAATTCATTGATGATCTAATATGTAAGAATTTCTACAACAATTACGATCCCCATATCACAGCAATCATATTGCAATTTTTGAAATCTAAATTTTAATTTATTTTATTTTATATAGTGGCTACATGACTCATAATAACCTGTTTTATGTGATACTATTGTCAGGAAATGACTGTAGGACTTGACCACAGTCTACCTGTATAAATGCTTTAGGACTCTGATGCTGCATGTTTCCTTTGTTTTCTTCACAATTTTTGAATGCTGTCATGAAGTTAGTGTTCAGTTACAAAATGGTTTGTATATTCCAAGGCTTTTTTGTATGACACTCCATTCTTTTCATTGTCTTTTTCCTTGCCCTAGTTTTCCTTATATTTCAATCATATTTCCTGTGATTTTGTTCTTGTTTTTCACTGAATGAAAACTTCTTATTTGACAGGTAGCTAGGAAGTTGATGGTTTTGAATCTCCACAGTTGTTATAATTTAACTTCTATTCCTGATTTATCTGGACATCGGTCCCTGGAGAAGCTTATTCTAGTGGGTTGCATTGCACTGAATAAGATTCATAAATCAGTAGGGGATCTGAATACTTTACTTCACTTGAACCTGAGAGACTGTCCAAACTTGGTTGAATTCCCAAATGATGTCTCTGGGCTGAAACAGCTTGAAACCCTTATCCTTTCTGGTTGCTCAAAACTGAAAGACTTACCGGAGAACTTGAGCAGCATGAAATCATTGAGAGAACTTCTTCTTGATGGAACTGCTATAGCAAAGCTTCCAGAATCTATACTCCGTCTTACAAAACTTGAAAGACTCAGTCTAGAGGATTGCCAATCATTAAAACAACTGCCCATTTGCATAGGAAATCTGACTTCTCTAAGAGAACTCTCTCTTTATCGCTCTGCGTTGGAAGAAATACCTTCTTCTATTGGATCTTTGAAAAATCTAGAAAAACTAAATTTGATGTGGTGTAGATCACTCACTGCAATTCCTGATTCTGTTGGCAATCTCAAATTGATGACAGAATTTCTGCTTAATGGAAGCTCAGTTAAAGAACTGCCTGCTTCGATTGGTTCGTTATCCTATTTGAAAAACTTATCAGTTGGAGAATGTCGTTCTCTGGATACATTGCCTCTTTCCATAGATGGATTAGCATCCATGGTGGAGCTTTGGTTAGATGGGACTAACATCACATATTTACCAGATCAAATTGGCGCCTTGAAAATGCTTGAGAAGCTTGAGATGAGGAACTGCAGATCTCTTAGGTCATTGCCAGAATCAATTGGAAGCATTTTGACTCTTACCACATTGAACATGGTGGGTGCAGCAATATCTGAGCTGCCCGAGTCCATTGGGATGCTGGAAAATCTCATCTTCTTAAGATTGAACAAATGCACAAAGCTTTGCAGGCTGCCAGCTTCAATGGGAAAATTAAGGTCCCTGTGCCGCCTTTTAATGGAGGACACTGCTGTGAGGGAATTGCCTGAAAATTTTGGGACACTCTCAGGCTTAACGATATTGCACATGGCAAAGAGGGCTCATCTGGAGCCGCCTCAAAACATTGGACAAGCAGAGGTCAAAATTCTCAGTGGACGGGAAACACAAGAGCTTCTTGCACTTCCGACATCTTTCACAAATCTCACGTCATTAATAGAATTCGATGCCTGTGGTTGGAAAATATCTGGAAAAATTCCTGATGATTTTGGGAAGTTGTCGTCTTTAGAGATTTTGAATCTTGGACACAATAATTTTTTCAGCCTTCCATCTAGTTTGCGGGGCCTTACCATTCTTAAAAAGCTTTTGTTGCCCCATTGTAATAAACTTAAATCTGTCCCTCCCCTTCCCTCAAGTTTGCAGGAGCTAAATCTTGCACATTGTACTGCTTTAGAACGTATTTTTGATCTGTCAAACCTGAAGAGTTTATGGGATTTGCACATTGCAAACTGTGAGAAATTAGTGGATATTCCAGGACTTGAAAGCTTGAAGTCCTTGAGAAGGTTAAACATGTGTAGTTGCAATGCTTGCTCTACTGCCGTTAAGAGAAGACTTTCTAAGGTCTCTCTCTGTCTCTCTCTCTCTCAACACACATACACACACTTGTATGTTGGCAAAATTACCCATTCTGATCCTAACAAAATTTCAGAATTTTTTTCGTTTTGACATGACAGTTCTAACATGCAGGATGCTTTGAAAAAATTGTACTGTCTCAGTATTCCTGGAAGTGAACTCCCAGATTGGTTTTCAGAAGGAGCAGTCCATTTCTCAAACCGTAGAAACCTTGCCATTAGAAGTGTGATTATAGGTGTAGTTGTCTCTCTGAACGAGCAAACATCAGATGATTCAAGGTATCAACTCCCTATTGTAGCTGGCATTGAAGCACAAATCCTCAGACTGAACAAAATAATATGCACTGTCACACTGAACCTGATGGGAGTTCCCAAGATGAATGAGGATCAATTTTACATGTGTCGGTATTTTGATCATCGATCAATTGTTTTTAACTTGTTAGATGGCGATGAGATACGTGTGGTGACACGAAACCCTCCCATCACTAAAGGTGTTGAGGTGAAGAAATGTGGGATTTGCCTGGTTTATGAAAATGATGACGACTATGATCAAGATGAAGATTTATTGGATGTTAACCAACAAACTGTGTCAGGGAAACTAGCAAAATTTTTCCACCCTTCTGATGGAGTTGATGTCACCTCTACTTCTTCTTGTAAAGTTTGAAGAAACATGCATTAGATGGATGTGAAAGAGGGAATATTATGAGGTTCTCCTTTTTGTGCCCTCCTGTCATTTGGGGTTTGCCCATCAAGGTTCAAGGTGAAAAAAAGTCAGCTTAACTCACTATCTACATCCAATCAGTAAAAAATAGCATGGGGTTTAACTCAGTGATCTAATGTTATAATGTGATATTGGCAATCCATTTCAACCAACCATGGTAGAGGCCACAATTTTAATGTTACCGTAGGAAAAGAGAAGACTACGCGACTGCTTAACAGGCACTCTGCTGATCAGAGGATAGGAAGCTTTTCAATTCAAATCTTCACCTAGAAGGCAAGAGCAGGGCGGGGAGAAGAAGAGAGAATAATTTCAATGTACAGTGAATAAATATTTTTCTAATACCTGGCTCGAGATGCATATCTTGAAAAAAGAGTCATTACCTCGTCCAACATCCTTTCCTTTTCAATAGTCGGTTTGAGTGCCAAAATGAAAATGCTTAAGAGGCAACTGACCTTGATCGAGTTCAGACCAAACCTCTTGATGAACAAATTGGCACTCCACCTTGGCCTGCAACCTGTTTGAGGTTCTATCAATTTCTTAAAATTCATTAGTACTGCCATCAATACAATCCTAAAATGCAATAAACATCCTTTTATTTGTAGTAGTTTTCATGATTGTGAATTCAGCCAAGCCAGAAAGGCACGGATTAGTGAAATTTTATTTCATGGTATGTGTCAATGTGTCATGATGATGGATTAGTGAAATGATTTTGAAGAGCTTGTGAGTAATGCCCATTTTCAAATCAATCCCTTTTCAATGTGAGACTAATTGCCAAATTTTGATAATATATTTTTTAAAAGCTTTAATAAACATGCAAAATTAATTTTTAGAATCCATATAACTCGACAAGACATCCATTCCAAACATTTCAATTCTCAAATGATCTTTCATTGAGCAAACTAATTCACAACTAACAACTTCATAACACGAAAGACAAAAATATAAATCAGGTACACATCTAGCTTTGATATTGCAATTTAATAAAAAAAAATCAAAATTATGAGGTTGACGGTTCTTATTACATTGTCAAGCTTATCAAGGCATTATGCTTGCTTGTAAACACTTGCCTTGTGTGTGTGTGTGGCACGTAAATACTAGTGTAAAATGGGAGTACGGTTCATCGGACAGTTTGATGTCTCTTAGCACTATAGCTAATGACAAATGATAGAATCGCAGTAGAAGGAGTGAACCTGCATTGTGTACTCTGTAACTCAGGAAATGAAACAAATGAGCACTTGCTTTTGAAATGTAAATTTACTAAAGAAGTGTGGGATCAAATTAGAGAATGGTTGGGTATTACAAGATCTATGACTACACTAAAAGCTTCTCTTAAATGGCTATATAAGGAAGCCAAAGGTACGACAATACAAGCAGTAGGAAAGAAAGTATGCTTGGCAGCCACAGTCTACTTAATTTGGCACACCCAGAATAGCTGCATGTTTGAAGGAAAAAAGACATCTCCCAAGGAACTACTTCAAATGATTCAAAGTTACACATTTAGAGTAGTTTATGATAAATTTAACGTGTATAATGTTTAAATAAGTCTTCAGTATTATGCTGTTTATCTTGAAATTTTTGCTGCTTTGTAAAGAAGATCGTTTGATTGTGTCTTCACCATAGGCATTTGGATAGTGACTTGTATATATCTCTCCTTGGTATGCCCAAAGTATCCTGTACAAAATATTTTGATCAATATATTTACTTTTAACGATAAAAAAAAAAAAAACACTTGTAAAGCTCTTTAGGGGAAAGTGATTCATCAGTCTTGTAAACTCACTAACTTTTGTAATGGTGTTTAGCTTATAAATCATACAACTAATAAATCTTTAAAAAGATTAATGACTTTTTTTCAAATAATAAATCCAAAAGACAATCAGACAGCTAGTCATTCGTTATTTATTCTATATTATGAATTTATAATTTTTTGTGCATTTCCAAACTTTATAATAATAACATATCTTTTCCATAAATTATAAAACTTGATGTTTTGACCATTGTCTTTTTACTAACTAAACCTAAATTTACTTTAGTAAAAAAATATAAATTGAACAAATGGCCCCTAAAATCTCATATTGGTGGCAATTTCGAATATATTATGTACATAGTTGTCTTCATACTTCAATTTATCCTACCGTCGATCTCAAACTGTCAAAATAGTTTCAATAATCCGACCGTTAGTGTCACTTGGGATCTTGAAAGGAACGCCAAAATATTACACTGATAGTTTCCAAAATATTGGTATTATATAAAACTTAATTGATAGTTTGGGGGATGAATATGGGATTTAATAAAAAATAATCCAACAACGAAATATAAAACTTAGTTAATAGTTTGGGAACTATTAATGCAATCTAATTGGTAGGATGACTAACATTGTGGAGCTATGACGTTTCGTTCAAAATTTTGGGTTTACGAAATTGAAATCAATTTTTGAATTGCTCCATGTGTATATACACACTAGCTATGTGTGTTATAAATCTATAAATTTTTATTTGTAGGAGTTAATGGAAAGTTGAGAAGGAAATAAGAAGGGATAATTTTTTTTTAAAGAAAAATTAAAAAACTAAAGTAAATTTATAAGAAATTACTAATATACCAATAGTTTATAAATATTTTAATTAAAAATTAACTTATAAGATGGGTAGTATTTCAAGAAAAAAAAAAACATGCTTGTTGAAAATCCTCTGCCTGTACCGTACGATTGGATTCAAAATCAGAGTCGTGTTTGGCAATTGTCAATTTCATTTATTTATTTATTTTACCTTTTGTCTTGATTATTTATTTATTTTTAAAAGCATGGCAACCCGCAACAGTTGATTCCCACCAGAAAGCACGAAGACCTACGCAAGGAATGTTCGGCGACGTCAACAGTCTAATTATTAAATAAAGCAATGCTTCCAGTCATCTCCCGACGCGCGCTCAGTCTAATTATTAAATAAAACAATTCTTCCAGTCATCTCCCGACGCGCGCTTTTTTTCCGGTGAAAGACCACAACATGGGGAGCGAAACGACGTCGTCGATTCCGGCTTTCCGAGTCAGGTGGGACGTGTTCCTGAGCTTCAGAGGCGAAGATACTCGCGACGGCTTCACCGACCACCTCTACTCCGCGCTCGAGAGGAGCGGCGTCCGAGTCTTCCGCGACAACGACGCTCTCAACCGCGGCGACGAAATCGCTCCGGGCCTTCTCGACGCGATCGAGGACTCCGCCGCTGCCATCGCCGTCATCTCACCGGACTACGCCTCCTCGCGATGGTGCCTGGAGGAGTTGGCCAAGATCTGCGACTGCCGGCGGCTGATTCTCCCCGTCTTCTATTGCGTCGATCCTTCCGACGTGCGGCGTCAGAGGGGACCCTTCGAGGATTCATTTCGGAGTCTGAGGGAAAGGTTTGGGGAGGAAGTTGTGGCGCGGTGGAGAAAAGCTATGGAAAAGGCTGGAGGAATCTCTGGTTGGGTTTTCTGCCGGAACAGGTATGGGATCAGGATAATTTCCCATGAAATTTAGTTTACATTTTCTAAATTTAGCTCGGAGACAAACCGTAGAAAAAACTTGCCATGTTTTCTAATTAGGAAAATGCTATTCGTGCTCAAAATTGTTTCTCTTGTGCTTGATTTTTAACATCTTTTTTTAAAGAAACTTTCTAATTTTAATTTTGAGGAATTGGGCACTGACCGGAAGTTGTCGGGCCAAGGATGATGAAAAGTTTGTGTGGCACCAGCATTCTATTAATTAATTTTTTGCATTACTAATGCAAACAGCATCAAGGAAGAAGGGAAAACTCACGTTAAGACTTCTTAATTCAAATCTAACTCTTACCTGCCTTTTCTGTCCTAGTTTACGCAAGCTTAAATTACATGAAATTACACATAAATCACAAAAATACATAGAATTACAAAAAGAGATGAAAAAAAAAAAAAAGAGGAAACACCCCTAGAGCACATGCTATTACAAGCAAACCCCCAAATACACATAATCACTAAATACAACAATCCCTAACCCAACAAGGGTCTACTCATAATTCGGCTTATTGTTCTACATCAGTTATAGAAAGTGTGGGATCGAGGGTTTTGTAAGAAATGAGACGTGACTGTGCTTTGTAAAAGATTTATAATGTTTGAATATATATATATATATATATATCTCTGTGTGTGTGTGTGTGTATTTTTACATTTTATTTGCAATTTGATGGGTTAACTTATTCTTTTGGGTTAAGGCATAAAATGTCTGTATTTAAATTATAATTCCTAAATTTTATTAAAAACATAAATATGATTATAAATACAAAGTAGTTTAAGTATATTTATGACACTAATTTTTATGCTTGTGTACTAATTTTATATATTTATTTGGAGACACTCTATCCTTGTGAAATTGCTTATTGAACACCAAAATTTTTTAATTATAATAACTGAGGTCCTTGAACCCCAAAAAAAGAATCGGATGTATGTAATATATACAATAAAAAATAATCTAAAACAAATTCATTCAAGAAGAACGACATAAAAGTGTAAAACAAGCATATTATCAAAATATGCATTTATCAATATTAGCGCCAATTTCAAAAACCCAATATTTGTGGAGGAAAAAAAAAAGGTAAATATTTTGTTTGACAGATTTATTAAGTGTTGATTTTCATCTACCTTATTTTAATTTATTGCAATGTCACTGTAGTGTTTTTTTTTTTTTTTTAAAAAACAAAATTGATTAAAGTATTAAGGATTAAATAAATGAGAAGTTAAATCAAATCAAGTTTGGAGAAGGATCTGGGTTTTAGTATTTAACATAAGAGAAAAGAGTAAAAGAATATTTGAAATAGTTTTTATAAGATATTTTAGTAATATTTGTACAACTCAATAGAAGACGGCTAAGTGGCACAACATACAAATTGATCATAAGAGACCTTAAATTCAAATTTTCAAATAGGATGTAGAGGGATTTTAGAAGAAGCATCATAAACTTCTCCTATTCTAGTACGTAATCTCATTATAAAGCTAAGATTCTAAATGATCTTTGGGGGGGGGGGGGGGGGAAAATATGGTATTAATGAAAAATCTTGATGAATATAGAAATATTAAAATAATTTGGAGCACCATGCCTTTGGGTCCACTAATTAAGATTTGATTTTAAAAAAAGAAAGGGGAGATTTTGTTAATTTTTTGTTTAAATGATGGCCATAAGAGTTTGAATCCTCCTGAATATGGGTGTTGGGCGTCTATTTTGACCATACTTGAATGGGATTGTCTCAATTGATCCCTTTCCCCATTTTTTGATTTGTGTAGAGGGAGAGGAATGGAAGAGCCTTTTTAAAGGAGAAGATATTCCCCTCGTGCACTTCTTGGAGACGGATTAGTAGTTGAACCAGTTGGTTTAGTGGGCTGCATGGGCTGTAATGTTTGAATGTATGTACCGTCTTAGATTTTTCCAAACCATGACTTATACTTGATATATGTCATTCTTTTTTCAATTTGGCTTCCTTCTTGATGTCCTTCAATGAATTCATTTTTGTACTCGAAGTGATAAATAAAAAAATCATCTTTGGTGCAAACATGAGCAAATTATGTGAAGCATGAAGTTGTTTTAGGTCATTTACCTTGAAAGAGTGAATGAAAATAGGGGTACAATGTAAATTATACTAGTGGGAACTAAATTTTTTATCCCATTCGAATTTTGAAGATTTTTTTTTTCTTCCTTTCCCTATTGAATGGATTAAAATTCAAAATTTTTGCAATCCCTATTGTGAGACAAGTAACAGAGACCTAACAAAATCTATTGTGGATGACACATCAACAAGAAGCAATTACATTAGCAGGGTCTAAACTTTTGCTATATTTCTATTTGAAGGATTGAACATTTTTTTTTTTTCTCAGGTTGTTGCACCAAATAATTATGGCAAGTTCATTCCTTGAAATGAAAATTGGATAAAAGTTTTGTCCCTAAAATGAAAACAAGATAAAAGTTAATAGTTCTGACTAATATAATTGACTAATATATGGGCTTTAGCAGAAAATCTTAAGAGAATTTTGGGAAGATGCGGATAGTGTTATTCAGGGGGGGATATCAGGGATAGAGAAAATACTCATAGGAGCTGATTTGAATGACACATTGGAAAGGATGGTAAAGGTTATGAGAGGATACATGGAGGACATGGATATGAGGATAAAAATGAGTTTGGGGTTATAATAATAGACTTTGCCATGTGATATGAACTTATTACAATGAATAGTTTCTTTAAGAGATAAGAACATTTAATAACCTTCAAGAATGAACAAAATAAAAGTCAAATATATATTTTCTTAGAGTTTTAGGGTCAGATATGTGTATTAAAAAGATAAATAGAAAGGATAATAAAAATTAGTGCAAATGAATTAGGTGATAGAACCTAAAGGGAGAAAATATGATAAAATTTAAAGATAAAATGATCAAAGATGGCGATTGGGGTGTAGACACAAAAACTCTTTGGAGTAGGATAGTTAGTTCTATTAAAAAGCTAGCAAGAGAGATTTAGATGAATGAAGAGGAGGATTCTCGAATGGTAAAGAAAGGTGGTGGTGAGGTCAAGATGTAAAAAAAAGCAGTAAAGACAAAATGAATTTGGTAGAAAACATGCAAAATGTAGAAATATAGACAACATTGAAAGTATAAAGGGGTGAGAAAAGATGCAAAAAAGGTCATTAGTGAAGCTAAACACAAATTATATAATAATTATATGTTAGATTAGATACAAACGAAGGGGAAAAAAACGTATTTAACTTGCTAGAGTTAGAAAAAGAAATAACAATGACTTAGGTAATGTAAAATGTATAAAAAAATGGATGTCATTGTCTTGGTTAAGACATGACAGAAGGATTGCGAAGTTACTTTAGTAAGCTATTTATTGGAACCTGAGTAGACAGCTTAGACTTAGAATTGAAAAATGACGAAATGACTAAAAATATGAGATTTATCTGTAAAATTAGAGTTAATGAAGTTAAGCTTGCATCAAAAAATTAAAAAATGGAAAAACTACTTGACTGGATAAGATTCCATATTGAACTTTGGGAATGCCTGTGTTAATGAAATTATATGGTCAACTAATTTATTTAACATAATTATAAAAACTAAGAAAATTTTGGATGAATGGAAGAAAAACATTTTAAAACCTGTGTACAAAAATAAAGGTGATATTCAAAATCATAATAACTATTGTGGAATTAAATTTAAGAGTCATATAATGGAACTATCGGAAAGGGTAGTTGAACAAAGATTAAGGTTAGAAATGAGGGTCTTTGGAAATCAATTTGGTTATGTACCTAGAGATCTACTATAGAAGTTGTATCTTTTAAGAAGATTAATGGAAAAGTTTAGGAAAAAGAAGAGGGACTTGCACATGGTTTTTATTAAGTTAGAGAAATTTTATGATAGGGTACTGAAAGTCAAGGAGTTATGCCAAGAGGGGGAGGGGGGTGTGAATTGGGTTATTAAAATTTTCTTTTACTTTTTTTTATGAATTCTTAACCTCTTGCTTTAACAATCACACCACAAAAACTTAATTGAATAATCAATCCACAAACCAATATTCAATCAATCGAATAACCAATCAACAACTAAACCAATTAACCACAAAATACCAAATCAAGATATGATATGTGGCTCTTTGGTAATTTTCAGCTTTTGCAAGAACCCAAGGTATTTGTTTGTAGCCCTGTATATATGAATGAAATTTGCTTGCTCTCTCTCAACTGATTTCCGCAAACAATTAAACAACTTACTCCATTTTTTTGTTTCCGTAAAAGTTTATCAAACATACTTTCTTAAGTTAAGAGTCTTCTTAATCTTGGTTTTTAATTTCAGCAATCTGCGCTTTGTATACACACCACACAATATATATAAATTCTGAAAGTAAAGAGAAGGATAAGAGTGAGAATGAGATTTTTATGAGGTTCGGCTTATCCCCAGCTTACATCCTCGCCTTAGGCCAATACCACATAAGGATTCCACTATAGCACTCATTTTCGGGCGGAGCAAACCTTTACAAATCCCTCCTTAAGGGTAGAGCCCCTTCTCCAAGCGATACCCCTCGCTTGGTCACTCTTTCAATATACTAGAGCAACGCCTCTCCAAACGATACCCCACGCTTTGTCCAACAATCCAAACAATACTTGAATCGTCAAAGAACTACAAAATAAGAACAAGTATTGGTGTACAAAGACACTCTCACAATAGAGCTGATTAGTACAAGTTTAAGCACTAATATACTTCAAATTAAATATCAAATAGACAATATGAGGCTCAAGAATGAATATCACTGGAGGTTCTTTGAAGAATTTGAGAAATTCAGTAGCAAATTAAGAACCGTAGGCTTTTGATCAGCAGAATATCAGTAGTATTCTTCAGTAAGAGTTTAAGCAAGAGAGAGCTTTAGAAGAGTTTGGAATTTCAATGCTTGAATGCTAATTGTAATGCTTGGTGTGTTGAATTCCTTGGGTTTAGGGAGTATTTATAGAGTTTTAGAAAGTGATTCCTTGTTTCCCACGTTACTTGGAGTGTCCCCCAAGTTTTTACAACATTTAGTTTTGAAAATTTTATTTTTAGAATTTTTCCGTTGCTGTTTAAATTTAAATTCTCCGCAGGTCAGTCGACTGGGTCACTCGACTGGGCTTGTTTTGTATGGGGTCAGTTGACTGGGCCAGTTGATTGGATCCATTCTATTTGTCTAGAAATTAAATGAAATAATTGTCAGTCGACTAGGCTTTCTGATCAGTCGACTGGACAGTCAATTTTTCACAACTTTCATGTTTTTAATACTTTGAACCCTTGATTTTTGAAAAACTCAAATGTGGCTTTAAAAGTCATTTTTCGGGGTTTTCAAAAATTGGTCTTTAAGTCTATATTGTATCCTAAAGAGCTTCATATATCTATATTAATATTGATTGAAGTACTTACATATGACTTCTTAAACATAGACACTTTAAGCACTGAGTCTTCATGCTTTTTCCATTTCTTGTCCATCTTGACTTCATGCTTCAATATACTTTAAGCTTTTAGCAAGTTTTCTTTAATATTTATGCTCTCATGATTTTCAAGTTTTATTTGATCATCTTTGAATCCATACCTTAATATTCTTTAAGCTTTATTTGATCATCTTTCTTTGGAGTATAAGCTTTCAATGATCCTTGTGAGCACTTGACCTTGTATTCACATACTTGAGTCCTGAAATATCATCACTTAACCAAATATATTAGGTTCCTTTGTTTTTTTTATCATCAAAGTAAGATTTTAAGCCTTGTAAGGTCAACAATCTCCCCCTTTTTGATGATGACAAACAAGAAGCAAGAAATTGAGTAAGCCTTAAAAAGACCCCCCTTACAATAAGCATCAACTTAACAATATTTGCAATATCAAGATCAATTTCAATATTAATTGTAATATTATCATGCTCATATATCAAAATCACATCATTCAAGATCAAGATCACATCATTCAAGATCAAATACTTTTATAGTTGAGCCAATATACATGCTTAGGTATGCAGTATTATGCTCAATTTTTGCCCAAAACTTCTCCCCTTTTTGACATCAATAAAAAAGAGTAAGATATCAAGAAAAACATATAAATACTAAGGCAATGAGCAACCAGAAGCAAAAGTATAGATCTAGTGAAGGCTCAAAATAGAAACTTTACATTTAACATGCATAAAAAGATAGATAATAAGTTCCCAAAGTATGAGAAAATACAAAGGATTGTATTTCATAATTTCCAATGATTTTCAGTAATGAACATAAATCATGATATCATTATTTATCAAGTCTAACTCCCCCTGAATGAAATATATTTCATATTCAATAGGTTTATAATTTCATTCTTGAAGTATAAACTATGTATTTATGAAGGTGTCAAGATTACCAATCATGCTTTTAAATTTATCATGCCATGCTCAAATATCAATTAATTTCATGTAAGTGCTCATGGATACCAATATCATATCAATATTATCAATATCAATATTAACAAAATGATTAAACTGAAAGAAATCTTATGCTAAGGTACTAAGGACCAAAAAATTTCGCATTTAGATTGCAATAACAAGATCCATAAGCCAGCATTTATCATAACATGTTTATCCATTAGTCAATCATGCAAGAGATATATAATGTGATCCATCATTAGCATGTAAGCTGATACGGTCAAGAAAATTTCATACTCATATATCAATATCATATCAAGATTCATGCTCAATAATTTCATGCTCAAATTTGCAATGTATAGTGAGCCATAAATCATCAGTATAACTCAAGTCATTATCATGTCTTTGGTAAGATCAAGATATCATACATGTCAGCATTTTAACATAGTCATAGTTCAGTATTTAGTTCATATTATCATATCATTAGTATCTCACCACATATGCATATCAGAATATCAGCATTTAGCATGTAAGTATGTAGCATATCAACATATCATATAAGCATGGAGCATATTATGATCATTTGTGCATTGTGCTACAATTTTGCTCAAATTGTTCTCATGTTGCTCAAGTATCTCTCATTTTTAATATCTCTCATTTTGCTTAACTACCTCTCATTTTGCTCAAATAACTCTCCCTCTTAATCAAAATACTCATGCAATAAGCTCAATGTGCTTCAAATTTTCTTCCTTTTGATTTCATATGAATACCCAAAATTCATATTGCTTCCCAAATCTTAATACTTTCTAAGTTGAGCCTTGTACGAATCATCCTATGATTTTGGCCAACAATGTCATTTTTGTTTTTATTTGTTTCAATACTATAGTTGTCAATAAGCTCTTAAACTCTTCTTTGAAACTGTCCATTTCAGCTAGTTCAATATCCTTGTATTGAATTGGTTTAAGTAGCTTTCTTAATTTCTAAAAGGGAATGACTAATCCTAATATCTTTGGAGTCCTTAGTTTGTGAACTAGGCTTTTTATCTAGGTACCCATACTTTCTTGGGTTCAGATGGTTTAGAAGAAGTTGATTCTTTTATTCTCCAAACTTGTCTAATTTTCACATCTTTCCTCTTTAATGGACATTCAAACTTAATGTGTCATTTCTTCTTACGTAGAATACAGTTAGTGTGAGTATAAGCATGAGAGGAGGTGCTAGCATAGTCTTTGGAGGTTTTCGTAAAGTACCCCATATAGAGGTTTTTTTCCTTGTATTTTCAACTCCATTGAACCCTATGCCATCTTTATTCAAAGACATTCTTTGTGCACCAATCATTTTATCAAAGTTCTCCTTTTCTTTAGTAAAATTGTAGATTATTTTAGTTTGATCTTCAATTTTTCTTTTAAGATCACCAATTTCTGAGTCTAGTATATTTTTGCCCTTTTCTTGTAGCTTTACTTGGTCTTGAGACATCTTGCTAATTTTGTTCTCTAGTTTAGAAAAATATTGATCTTTCTCATTATCCATGGAAGTTTGGGATCTTATATCTTCTAATTCCTTCATCACTTTGTCATTCTTACTTTCTAATTTCTTAATTTTTAAATTTTTTCTCTTTCAGCAAGTTTTTGAGATTCCGATTTTTTCATTACAACTTCATTCTTATTTTTCAATAATGTGTATCTTTTAGTCATTTTAACTAGAACTTTATGAACTTTGAATAGTTCACTTTGTTGTTCTTCATAAGATGACATACTTTCATCAATGGTTTCATTAGATGAATCACTACTATAATCATTAAATGATTTGGATGAGGAGTTTTGTCCTTCATCATTGTCTTATGTCATATAGCAAGTAACCTCTTGATCACTTGATTCACTTTCTGAACTACTTGTATTAATATTATCCCATGTAGTGGCTTTCATTGTTCTTTTATTTTTCTTTTTGGAATCTTTCTTAAGTTGTGGACAATCTAATTTTATATGTCTAACTTTCTTACAATTATAGCATGTTGGAGGTTCAACCTCTGTTTTCTTTTTACCGATTTCCTTTTCTTCTTCTTCATCTGATTTTGAGTTCCGGATTTTTCTTGTAAATTTATTCTTCCTTCTAAGAATTTTTGCAAGTTTCTTGGATATGAAGGCTATTTCATTTTCATCCATCTCTTCTTAATCTTTATCACTAGAGTTTTCGTTTGATGCTTTAAAAGCAATGGATTCCTGAGCTTTAGATTTTTCACTTTTTTCATTCATAGCCATCTCATACGAGAGAAGAGATCCTATGAGTTCATCTAGTGAGGTAGTATTAAGGTTTCTACTTTCTATTATGGATGTAGCTTTTGGTTCCCATACGGGTGGAAGTCCTCTAAGGATTTTACGTATCATTTCATAAGTGGAGTATGTTTTTCCTAAAGCGTTTAAGGAATTTATGATATTTGTAATATACATATTTGTGATGGATTCATCAGGATTCATCCTAAAAGTTTCGTATTCACGAGTCAATATATCAATTCTATTATCTCTAACATCAATGGTACCTTCATAGGTTACCTCTAGTTTATCCCATATTTTTTTTGTAATTTTGCAAGCCATGACCCTATTAAATTCATTAATGTCAAGTGTACAATATAAAACATTTATAGCACTAGAGTTGACTTGCAACATTTTATGGTCGATTTCGGTCATGTCTTTTTCTTCCTTAGGAACTTCTTTTCCATCTACTAGTTTTGTAGGGATTAAGTCACCATGTGTGACAACCTTCCAAGCTTTCCAATCCATAGTTTGAAGATAAATCCTCATTCGTTGTTTCCAAAAGGTGTAATTAAGTCCACAAAAGATAGGTGGTCTAGTTAAGGATTGATCTTCTCCAAAGGGAGCTACTCCTACATGTGTCATATAGATCTTTATATAACTATTTTTTAAGATTTGTTATAACACGACTCTAATACCAATTGAAAGTCAAGGAATTATGCCAAGAGGGGGGGTGAATTGGGTTATTAAAATTTTCTTTTAATTCTTATTATGAATTCTTAATCTCTTGTTAATTTAACAATCACACAACAAAAACTTAACTGAATAATCAATCCACAAACCAATATTCAATCAATTGAATAACCAATCAACAACTAAACCAATTAACCACAAAATACCAAATCAAGATATGATATGCGGCTCTTTGGTAATTTTCAGCTTTTGCAAGAACCCAAGGTATTTGTTTGTAGCCTTGTATATATGAATGAAATTTGCTTGCTCTCTCTCAACTGATTTCCGCAAAAAATTAAACAACGTACTCCCTTTTATGTTTTCGTAAAAGTTTAATCAAACATACTTTCTTAAGTTAAGAGTCTTTTTAATCTTGGTTTTTAATTTCAGCAACTTGCGCTTTGCATATACACCACACAATATATATAAATGCTGAAAGTAAAGAGAAGGGTAAGAGTGAGACTGAGAATTTTATGAGGTTCAGCTTATCCCCAGCCTACATTCTCGCCTTAGGCCAATACCACCTAAGGATTCTACTATAGCACTCCTTTCCGAATGGAGCAAACCTTTACAAATCTCTCCTTAAGGGTAGAGCCCCTTCTCCAAGCAATACCCCTTGCTTGGTTACTCCTTCAATATATTAGAGCAACGCCTCTCCAAGCAATACCCCACACTTGGTCCAACGATCCAAACAATCCTTGAATCGTCAAAGAACTACAAAATAAGAACGAGTATTGGTATACAAAGACACTCACAACAGAGTTGATTAGTACAAGTTAGCACTAATATACTTCAAATCAAATATCAAATAGACAATATGAAGCTCAAGAATGAATATCACCAGAGGTTCTTTGAAGAATTTGAGAAACTCAGTAGCAAATTAAGAACCGTAGGCTTTTGATTAGCAGAATATCAGTAGTATTCTTTAGCAAGAGTTTGAGCAATAGAGAGCTTTAGAAGAGTTTGGAATTTCAATGCTTAAATGCTGATTGTAATGCTTGGTATGTTGAATTCCTTGGGTTTAGGGAGTATTTATAGAGTTTTAGAAAGTGATTCCTTGTTTACCATGTTACTTGGAGTGTCCCCCAAGTTTTTACAACATTTAGTTTTGAAAATTTTATTTTTAAAATTTTTTTGCTTCTGTTTAAAATTTAAATTCTCCACAGGTCAGTCGACTGGGTCACTCGATTGGGCCTGTTCTGTATGGGGTCAGTCGACTGGATCCATTCTATTTGTCTAGAAATTAAATGAAATAACTGTCAGTCGATTGGGCTTTCTGGTCAGTTGGCTGAACAGTCAATTTTTCACAACTTTCATATTTTCAATACTTTGAACCCTTGATTTTTGAAAAACTCAAATGTGACTTTAAAAATCATTTTCCGGGTTTTTCAAAAATTGGTCTCTAAGTCTATATTGTATCCTAAAGAGCTTCATATATCTATATTAATATTGAATGAAGTACTTACATATGACTTCTTAAACATAGACACTTTAAGCACTAAGTCTTCATGCTTTTTCCATTTTTTGAGGTTTATCTTGACTTCATGCTTCAATATACTTTAAGCTTTTAGCAAGTTCTCTTTAATATTTATGCTATCATGATCTTCAAGCTTTATTAGATCATCTTTGAATCCATGCCTTAATATTCTTTAAGCTTCGTTTGTTCATCTTTCTTTGGAGTATAAGCTTTCAATGATCCTTGTAAGCACTTGACCTTGTATTTACATACTTGAGTCCTGAAATATCATCACTTAACGAAATATGTTAAGTTCCTCTGATTTGTTATCATCAAAATAAGATTTTAAGCCTTGTAAGGCCAATTGGTGCTTAGGAAAGTTCTGTGGTTGATTTTAAAAGAAGGGGCACTTGTAGTAGGTATGCTAGTGTGAGGACTGCAAGTGAAGAAGTTAGGAAATTTCTAATCACAATAGGGGGGGTACATAAAGATCTTATTTGAGCCCTTATTTTTTTTGTTTTAGCAATGAATGAACTTATTAGGAGTATCCAAAATGAGACTCCATAGTGTATGTTGTTTGCAGATGATACTGTCTTGGTTGATGAAAAACTAGGGATGAAGTGGAATATAAGTTAGAATTATGGAAAGAAGTTTAGAATCTAGAGGTTTTAGGATAAGTAGAATTAGACAAAATATAGGAAATGTAATTTTAGTCACATAGGAGGAATATTGGAGAAAATATTAAACTTGATGGTCAAGAAATCAATAGAGCTAGTAGATTTCGATACCTTGAATCTATTTTGTAAGTTGAAGGAGAAATTGAAGATGTAATACATAGAGTTAAAGTAGGTTGGGTAAAATGTAGAAGTGCTTTGAGTGCACTTTGTGATTGTAGGATACCCTTAAATTAAATGAGGAGTTCTATAGGATGGGTGTAAGACTAGTTATGCTATGTGGATCAAAATGTTGGGCAACTAAGAAACAACATATCCATAAAGTAAAAGTTGTTGATATGAGAATGATGAGGTGGAAGAGTGGTATAACATTAAAAGATAAATTAAGAAATGAAGGCATAGCTCCTGTAGAAGATAAAGGAGGGGCGACTGAGATGGTTTGGGCATGTGCAACGTAGGTCAAATAGTGGGCTAGTGAGGAGAAGTGAGTGAGTTAATTATTGTGAGGGGCAATAGAAGAGGTGGGGGATAGATCTAAAATAACTTGGAATGATATAGTGATAAGGATCTAATAGCTCTAAATTTGTCAGAGTAAATTACCTATGATCGTGTAAATTGATGAAAAAAGAATTCATGTAGTCATTCCTGCGTAGTAGGACTTAAAGCTTGGTTTGTTGTTGTTGTTTGCTTTCATGTCATCCACATCGGATAGCTTCTTTCTAATGCGTCATCCACATCATTTTTAGGTCTTTTTTACTAGTTGGAGGACATTCCCTAAAATTGCAGTAGTTTTGGTGCTTAATTCCTCCAATAGGAGGGTGGAAAAAGATCAGTCCCCAAAATAAAATACGGTAAAAATTTAGTCCCTGCTAGCGTTGTTTACCTATAAAAATTTTGCTTTGGCCCAAAAATCTTTTGTTTATTTATTTTATTATTATTATTGGATGATGGAGAAACCATAGAAGCAAGCATATAAAACCCCCATAATGGCACACGCCTCTTAACCCTCTTCCGTTCATGTCTCGTTGGGGCTGAAACATTGGGCCTTGTGTTTAAATGCCAAAAGTGTTTCTAACAACCCATCTTGAGTTATTTTATTTCTTTTATTTAATATATTGTTTTCCCTTTATCAAGATATGGCGGCACTCAAAACACTTCTAATGGCTTTGCTTATGACTGACCTTTATTCTGTTTTTCATTCCAACACTGGAAAGACCAATGCTTTTTCTTAAAGTTATTGGCTTAGTCATTTTCACTTGTGATAGTCTTATATGCTTAATATTTCTTTATTAAAATCTTGAGGCAGAGACCAACGCAGAATAGATTAAGAGAAATGTTGACAAATAATATGGTATCTCTTGCGTGGTACCAAGGTAGCAAAGGATGGGATGGTTGTCTAAGTTGGTTAATTGATAAGGAATTAATTTGCAGCCAACTTGACAACTATTGAACTGTTATGAGAATTATGAACCAACAAAAAGAAATAAATGGTTTTATCCACGAGGGATTATGGTCACTTCTCCATCTTATGGCAATTACTCATTTCCATCTCGCTACCTACTTTGTTCATGCATTAATAAATGCATATCATACAACTGTGATATCATACAACTGTTTACTTTTTTTGGACATATCATACATCTTTCTTATTCCTCTTTCTTCCATTTAACTGTAACAGTTGTTTATTCACATGTTTGTGGTCCTATTTTTTTTTAATGCCCTTATTGATCATGTTTATTAGCAGTGAAGAACAAGAATTGATTCGTTGTCTAGTAAAAAGGGTTTTAACTGAATTAAGCAATACACCATTGGCTGTGGCTACGTATATCGTTGGACTTGATTCTCATGTAGAAAAATTGATGGATCGATTAACTGTTAAATCTGGTGGCATCCAAGTTTTGGGGCTTCATGGAATTGGCGGAGTTGGCAAGACTACCCTTGCTAAGGCTCTTTATAATAAGCTTGTCACTCACTTTGAGCACCGCAGTTTCATTTCAAATGTTAGAGAAACTTCAGCACAGGAGAACGGTTTAGTGGCTCTTCAAAACAAAGTTATCAATGATCTTTCTATGGGTAAGATGTTACCTGTATACGGATATGATGCTGGTATAATTGCAATCAAACGGACTGTTCACGAGAAGCAAGTTCTTGTTGTTTTAGACAATGTTGATGATGTGAGCCAACTGAATGCACTAGCTGCCAGCAGAGAATGGTTTTGTGAAGGAAGCCGAATCATCATTACCACGAGAAATCAAGAAGTTTTACTTAAGCATCAAGTGGACATGCTCTATGAGGTGAAAGAGTTGGATTCCTCTGACTCATTGAAACTTTTTAGTTACCATGCACTTAGAAGAGAGAAACCTACAGAGGACTTCTACAGTCTGTCCAAGCAAATTGTCTCTCTTACAGGAGGATTGCCATTGGCTCTTGAAGTTTTTGGTTCCTTTTTGTTTGATAAGAGGAGAGTGGAGGAATGGAAAGATGCTCTGCAAAAGTTGCAACAAATTCGTCCACATCATCTTCAAGACCTTCTAAAGATAAGTTTTGATGGGCTAGATGAACAAGAGAAGTGTATGTTCCTTGACATTGCGTGTTTATTTGTTAAAATGGAGATGAAGAGAGATTACGCAATTGACGTGTGGAAGGGCTGTGGTTTCAGTGCTGAGACGGCTGTCAATGTCCTTACAGCAAAATCTCTCATTAAGATCACTGATGACAGTGAGTTTTGGATGCATGATCAAGTTAGAGACATGGGAAGACAAATTGTTCATAATGAAAACCTTGTAGATCCTGGTATGCGCAGTAGACTCTGGAATCATGATGAAATTTTACGGGTCTTGGAGGCTGAGAGGGTATGATTGATTGCGTGATTCCTCTTCTAGTCGTCTCTATTTCTTTTCTTATGTCAGTTTAAGATTTTAAATTTACAGAAAACATTTAAATCATGCTGCAGTAATACAAGTCTGTAAAACTTGTTTGAGTAGTTTTCTTTTAATCTATATGTCTAGCATGTTTTGGCAAGGCTGTGTTTATTGTGACGACCCTCCCCCTACCCTCGCAAAGCAGGGAGCCTTGGGGCCTGGAGACGCCTTTTGACTAGCAAGTTTTGGTCCAATAGGTCTTTTCATGTGGCACAAAATAATTAAATGCTCACACATGCCAGAAAAAGGCAAATTCATCCTTCAATTACATAGGGAGCATGTGTAACCAGAGACAGTGCTTTCTTACTTGAGGGAGCAAATTATAGAACTCTGTAATTTCTATTTGCATTTAAGATCACTATTGTAAAACACTATAGGCTGATCCTACAATACAACACTTACGTTCATGATTGCTAGCCCCCATGTGCGCGCTTTGTGCATGCTTTGGGGGCCCTTTGTCTTTATTTAACAGATATTATGTTATAAATACGGAGGCAAGGGGTATGTTTGAAAATCAAAGATATAGAGTAGGTACATTTTTTAAGAAAAAAACATAGTGGTTAAAACAATGGTGGAACTGGAAAGTGATTTAGAGTAGAAATGGTGCTTCATTTAATTAGAACTTTCTTTCAATGTCATTTTCATAATTGTTTAATATGTAGTGATAAGATACTGATAAAATGTAGTTTTAGAATAAAATATGGAGGTCAAGGAATTTATTGAAAATAAAAATTTCAGACGAAGCAGCTGGGCAGGGCCTTTGCTTAATTATAGCATTGATAAATACATTTTAATTTTCATTCCCACTCTTCTATTTAGAGTTCTATAGTAAGGAGAGGAGAATTTTGGTTCAATGTCAGTTCAATCTAGTCCTAGAGAAAATTTTGTTGCTTCTTCTTTTAACCCTATCCTCCTGTTTTCCTCCCTCCATCTGGAAAAGAAAAAAGTAGTCATGTTGTTTGATTGTTTATGCTTTCCCTTAGTGTTTTTGGCTGTGGGAGATGTTATCTGTCTCACATATTAAATACTACATTTTAGTGCTCAATTTCTGATTATTTATTCCCTCTTTTACTTGGCTCTTTTTGAACTTTTAAATTTTTTTCCCATACAATTTGTTAGGGCTCGAAGCATGTTGAAGGGATCATTCTAGACTTTGAAAATAAGAACTTTGTAAACCATCTTACTGCTGAAAAAATTGCTTGGAATGAATTTTGGAGAGCACCTAATTTTGCATCTGCTGTTATATACTTGAGAGAAACTCTGAAGAAATGTTTTCACCATGACATGGAGGAACGGGAAGAGATGTTTTACACGAAGCCATTTGAATCTATGGTTAATCTAAGATTGCTTCAAATTAATCATGTGAAAATGGAAGGGAGTTTCAAGTATATGCCTGCTGGTCTGAAGTGGCTGCAATGGAAAGGTTGTCCTTTAGAAATTCTTCCGGATAACTTTTTTCCTCGAGAACTTGCTGTTCTCGATCTCTCAGAAAGCAAGATTAAACATTTGCGGAACTGGAGATGGCGGAGTTCGCATAGGAACCAGGTTTGTCACACTTCTCAAGCACAGTATTTTGGTTGTCTTATTAATGATCTGACTTAGTATAATTTGGAATTCATTGATCATCTAAGGTGTAAGAATTTCTACAATAATTTACCATCCCCAGATCACAACAGTCATATTGCAATTTTTGAAATCTAAATTATAATATATTTTATTTTATCTAGAGGCTACATGACTCATAATAACCTGTTTTATGTGATACTATTGTCAGAAATGACTGTAGGACTTGACCACAGTCTACCTGTATAAACGCTTTAGGACTCTGATGCTGCATGTTTCCTTGTTTTCCTCACAATTTTTGAATGCTGTCATGAAGTTAGTGTTCAGTTACAAAATGGTTTGTATGTTCCAAGGCTTTTTTGTATGTTGTTCTCCATTGTTGTCATCTGTATTTTTCCCTGTCCTGGTTTTCCATATATTTCAATCATATACCCTGTGATTTTGTTCTTGTTTTTCACTGAATGAAAACTTCTTATTTGTCAGGTAGCTAGGAAGTTGATGGTTTTGAATCTCCAGAGTTGTCATAATTTAATTTCTATTCCTGATTTATCTGGACATCAGTCCCTGGAGAAGCTTATTCTAGCTGGTTGCGTTGCACTGAATAATATTCATAAATCAGTTGGGGATCTGAATACTTTACTTCACTTGAACCTGAGGGACTGTCCAAACTTGGTTGAATTCCCAAATGATGTCTCTGGGCTGAAACAGCTTGAAACCCTTATCCTTTCTGGTTGCTCAAAACTGCAAAAATTACCAGAGAACTTGAGCAGCATGAAATCATTGAGAGAATTTCTTCTTGATGGAACTGCTATAGCAAAGCTACCAGAATCTATATTCCGTCTTACAAAACTTGAAAGACTCAGTCTAGAGGATTGCCAATCATTAAAACAACTGCCCATTTGCATAGGAAAGCTGACTTCTCTAAGAGAACTCTCTCTTGATCACTCTGCATTGGAAGAAATACCTGCTTCTATTGGATCTTTAAAAAATCTAGAAAAACTAAATTTGAGGTGGTGTAGATCACTCACTGCAATTCCTGATTCTGTTGGCAATCTCAAATTGATGACAGAATTTCTGCTTAATGGAAGCTCAGTTAAAGAACTGCCTGCTTCGATTGGTTCGTTATCCTATTTGAAAAACTTATCAGTTGGAGAATGTTGTTCTCTGGGTACATTGCCTGTTTCCATAGATGGATTAGCCTCCATGGTGGAGCTTCAGTTAGATGGGACTAACATCACATATTTACCAGATCAAATTGGCGCCTTAAAAATGCTTGAGAAGCTGGAGATGAGGAACTGCAGATCTCTTAGGTCATTGCCAGAATCAATTGGAAGCATTTTGACTCTTACCACATTGAACATGGTGGGTGCAGCAATATCTGAGCTGCCAGAGTCCATTGGGATGCTGGAAAATCTCATCTTCTTAAGATTGAACAAATGCAGAAAGCTTTGCAGGCTGCCAGCTTCAATGGGAAAATTAAGGTCCCTGTGCCACCTTTTAATGGAGGATACTGCTGTGAGAGAATTGCCTGAAAATTTTGGGACACTCTCAGGCTTAATGATATTGCACATGGCAAAGAGGCCTCATCTGGAGCTGCCTCAAAACATTGGACAAGCAGAGGTCAAAATTCTCAGTGGGCAGGAAACACCAGAGCTTCTTGCACTTCCAACAGCTTTCACAAATCTCACCTCATTAATAGAATTAGATGCTCGTGGCTGGAAAATATCTGGAAAAATTCCTGATGATTTTGAGAAGTTGTCATCTTTAGAGATTTTGAATCTTGGACACAATAATTTTTTCAGCCTTCCGTCTAGTTTGCGGGGCCTTACCATTCTTAAAAAGCTTTTGTTGCCCCATTGTAATAAACTGAAATCTCTCCCTCCCCTACCCTCAAGTTTGCAGGAGCTAAATCTTGCACATTGTACTGCTTTAGAAAGTATTTTTGATCTGTCAAACCTGAAGAATTTATGGGATTTGCACCTTGCAAACTGTGAGAATTTAGAGGATATTCCAGGACTTGAAAGCTTGAAGTCCTTGAGAAGGTTAAACATGAGTAGTTGCAGTGCTTGCTCTACTGCCGTTAAGAGAAGACTTTCTAAGGTTTCTCTCTCTCTCTCTCTCTCTCTCTCTCTCTCTCTCTCTCTCAACGCACATACACACACTTGTATGTTGGAAAAATTACCCATTCTGACCCCATTTCTAACAAAATTTCAGAATTTTTTTTGTTTTGACATGACAGTTCTAACATGCAGGATGCTTTGAAAAGATTTTTCTGTCTCAGTATTCCTGGAAGTGAAATCCCAGATTGGTTTTCAGAAGGAGCAGTCCTTTTCTCACACCACAGAAACCTTGCCATTAGAAGTGTGATTATAGGTGTAGTTGTCTCTCTGAACGAGCAAACATCAGATGATTCAAGATTTCAACTCCCTATAGTAGCTGGCATTGAAGCACAAATCCTCAGACTGAACAAAATAATATGCACTGTCACACTGAACCTGATGGGAGTTCCCAAGATGAATGAGGATCAATTTTACATGTGTCGGTATTTGGATCATCAGCCACTTGTTTTTAACTTGTTAGATGGTGATGAGATACGTGTGGTGGCACGAAACCCTCCCATCATTAAAGGGGTTGAGGTGAAGAAGTGTGGGATTTGCCTGGTTTATGAAAATGATGACGATTATGATCAAGATGAAGATTTATTGGATGATAGCCAACAAACTGTGTCGGGGAAACTAGAAAATTTTTTCCACCCTTCTGAAGGAGTTAATGTTGCCTCTACCTCTGCTTGTAAAGTTTGAAGAAACATGCATTAGATGGAAGTGAAAGAAGGAATATTATGAGGTTCCCTTTTTTGTGCCCTCCTGTCATTTGGGGTTTGCCCATTGAGGTTCAAAGCTTAACTCACCATCTCTATCCAACCAGTAAAAAATAGCACGGGGTTCAACTCAGTGATCTAATGCCATAATGTGATATTGGCAATCCAGTTCAACCAGCCATGGTAAAGGCCACAATCATAATATTATTGTGGGAAAAGAAAAGACGATGTTACTGCTTAACATGCACTCTGCTGATCAGAGGATAGAAAGCTTTGCAATTCCGATCTTCACCTGAAAGGCAAGAGCAGGGCAGGGAGAAGAAGAGAGAATGGAAATGTTGTTGCGTGTTTCAAGCTAGGCTAATCAACCAAGCAGCAAGTCCTTGAAGCTTCCATTGACTGTTAATCAATGGTTTGTTGAACTAGTGTAGCGAGAACCATACAAAATCTTGCCGTCGTCTCCGAAAGAAACAATTGGTATGGGTGCTCATGCTGCAATGGACAAAATGGATGCCTGCGAGCAGCTTGGTGTGGAGGTTGGAGGGTAAATATTGGGATATAAGTATCAGAGAAATGTTCTGCTTCCTCATGACTCATTTTCTTTTGCAATTATCCCACCATTTCTCATTTTCTCCCCAAGGAGACGCTCTATGTGTAGTTGCATACATTATACGAATTGGTTCCAGAGGAAACATTTTCGTTTAGCCCATCTTGTTAGTGTTTTTTTTTTTTTCCTCTAATGTAATTAGCCTGCTCTATTTATTAACAAATGTCAAAGAATAAATTCAATGCACAATGAATAAATATATTTCTAAATGTCATATCTTAATCTTGGGCCAATTTTAGTGTCCACTGGATACCTGGTTCGAGATGCATATCTTGAAAAAGAAGTCATTGCCTCGTCCAACGTCCTTTCCTTTTCAGTAGTCAGTTTGAGAGCCAAAACAAAAAGCTTAAGAAGCAGCTGACCTTGATCGAGTTCAGACGAAACCTCTTCATCTACCAATTGGCACAAGTGTGGTTGACTCCACCTTAGCCTGCAACCTGTTTGAGGTTCTGGCAAGTTCTTAAAATCCATTAGTATTGTCATCAATACAATCCTAAAATGTAATAAATATCCCTCTATTTGTAGTAGTTTTCATGATTGTGTAATCAGCCAAGTCAGAAAGACACAAATTAGTGTTTTTTTTTTTTTTTTTTGGTCCAAGAAAAATGATTTTCAATTACGAGGCTATAGACCCATTTAATAAATTATTAACCACTAGTAGAGACACGTGCAATGCACGGGATTTTATTTCATGGCATATGTTGACGTGTCATGATTATGAATTAGTAATGCCCATTTTCAAAACAATCCCTTTCATTGTGTGACTAATTGCCAAATTTTGATAATATATATTTTGAAAACTTTAACAAACTTGCAAAATTAATTTTTGGAATCCATTTAACTCAACAAGACATCCATTCCAAATATTTCAATTTTCTAATGATATTTCATTGAGAAATTAGTTCACAACTAACAACTTAAAACATGAAAATACAAAAATATAAATCAAGTAGACATTTGACTTTGATATTGCAATTTAATCAAAAAAATGAATTAAAATTATAAGGTTGTATACTCATCCATTATAAATTACAAGATGTTAGCTTTGGCCTTAAAAAAATGGTTTTTATTACATTATGAAGTTTGTTCAAGGCATTATGCTTGCTTATGAACATTTGATATGTAAATACTAGAGTAAAATGGGAGTACGATTCATTAGACAACTTGATGTCTCTTAGTGCCAGAGCTAAACTAGCATATAAAGCTCTTTACTGGAAAGTCATTCATTAGTCTTGTAAACTCAGTATCGTCCTTCTTTGGCTATGACACTAATAATAAAGCCGAACTTAGGGCCCTGACAGAGGGAGTGCAAATGTGCAGAGAGATGAGTTATATGAATGTGGAGATTGAATGTGACTATAATGTAGTGGTCGATTGGGTTCGTTCTCGGAAATGCATGGTATGGTATTTATGGGATTTTTGGGAAGAGTTGCTTGAGGCTCTTTTCATGATTAATTTTACCATTACTCACTAATTCAAAGAAGGAAATAAGGCTGTGGATTTCTTAGCACGTCAGGGAGAGGAAGGCACCACTATGATATATCTGGAATTTGATTTTTTACCTCGTCTAGTTAGAGGCATGATACAACTTGACAAAATTGATCTCCCTAATTTAAGAGTCTAATGTGTTGTTTTGTGTTCGTTTTCATTTTCGTTACATTTAGTTTCTATCTGTTTATAATTTGCTTTGCTGGAACCACGATTTTCCTCCGCTAAAGTAAGGGGTTTTCTAATAAAGTAAGGAGGTGCCACTCTCTTTTACCATTTACAGTAGCTTTTGTAAACGTGTTTAGCTTACTATCTCTTTTGCTCGACACACAACTTATGGAGGTGTTTGTTTAATGAATTATGTACTTCAATGTTTTGCACTTGCTTGCCATTTGCTTTTATGAATTGTTTACTACTTTTGCTTACATTTCATTCAACTGTCGTGAATGTGTTCTATTGGTAAATTGCGATAATATTTAGTTGACTAGTTAAACAATAGTGCTTTAATTAGTGTTTCACGATCGTTCACAAGATGTGAAATATTCGGCCTGTGACAGTTGGTATTAGAGCTTGGTTACTTGCTAAGTGAATTCAATTGCTTTTGTCGTATGATTATGTTAAGCATTTGTAAGAGATCATGCCAACTAATATCAATAGAATTAAAGCACTAGAGGTGTAGGCTAGACTTGCTAAACATGTTGATGTTTTGGAGGGATCACAAAAACATCAATAGAGCTCTTCGGAGGAAATTTTAGAGGACATCCTTTATACGGTATAAACTTTGCAAGCTTAAATAGTGGATCTGACTACAAAGGTGAACTTGATGGTTCTTGAAAAGGGAAACTACAATACTCTGAAGTTTAAAGGAACTAGGGTTCTAGAACCCACGATGTTTGGGGGTGCCCATGGTTCTAAGGAATTGGAGAATTTCTTATTTGATATAGAGTAAGACTTTCATATGATAAGGACAAACTCAGAGGTGAAAGTAACCATTATAACGATATACTTAGTTGGTGACGCTAAGTTCTGGTGGCGTACCAAGTATAATGAATTTGAGAATGGATGTTGTGTAGTTGGTTGTTGGGCAAACTTGAAGAGAGAGCTCAAAGCCCAATTCTTTTCCAATGAGTACCATCCTTGACACAAATTGATAGACCTTAAGCATAATGGTTCAACCAAGGAGTATGTGAAACAGTTTTCTGCGTTGCCATTGGATATCTAGGATATGTTAGAGAAAGACAAGTTGTTATATTTTCTTGAGGGCTTGAAATCATGGACGAGGACAAAACTTCATCGACAAAGAGTTCACGACTTGCCTATTACGCAAGTTGTTGTGGTACGTTTAACTGACTAAGTTAGGGGAAGTTTCACAATGTCCAAATAGTTTGGAAGGTGGAAATAATAGAGCCTTTCAAGAAGGGAAAACCTAAAAGTGAGGGAACTAACACCAAGGCATCAACTTCAAAAGAAGGTTCTTTGTCTCAATCATTCAATAGTCCTATTGGTAAGGGTAACATGACGTGCTTCGTATCTCGAGGCCCTCAAAGAGTTGTCGAGTGCCCTCACAAGTCATTATTGAATGCCTCACAAGTTTCCATTGTGGAGAGCGAACTACTAGATGATGAGGATGACGAGGAAACCACAAGGATAGGTGCAATGCAGTTAGTGAACACAATGGAGAGAAAAACAAAAGAGGGAAAATTTACCCAAATTAAAGGGTTGATGTTTGTAGATCTATGGGTCAATAGGAAGAGCACCCGTCCAAGGTGGATATGGGGCTACCTATAACTTTGTCTTAGAGGCACAAGCACAAAGACTGAACTTATTCTTGGAGAAGGATTTAGGATGCATAAGAGTGGTTAACTTTATAGCTTAGGCTACTCAAGGAGTAGTCAAGCAAGTAACTGTGAAGCTTAGAAAGTGGACAGAACATATGCAAATTTCATAATTGTCTATTTGGATGATTTTCAAGTGATTCCTAGAATGGAATTCTTGAGCGAGACTAAGGCTATACCCATGCTGTTTGATGATTTCATTTTTTTAATAAAAGACCACCCTTGCATAATGCAAGTCGTTGCAAAGAAAGGAGATGATGAGAAATTTCTTTTAGCCATACAACTCAAGAAAAGATTGAGGAGTGGTAAACAAATATATCTTGCCATGTTGATGGTAGATGAAGATGTAGGCCAAGGTAGGTGCCTATTACCATTCAATTTGTGTTGGATGAGTACAAAGTTGTGATGCCAGACAAGTTACTTCACAACTTACCTCCATGACCGGGTGTGGAGCATAAAATTGAGTTGTTATTAGGAGTGAAGCCACCTATTGAAGGGCTAATTAGATGACACATCCAGAGTTAGTAAAGTTAAGGAAACAACTTAATGGGTTATTGGAATCGGGCTATATACATCCTTTCAAAGCACTGATTTAAGCGGCGATGTTGTTTCAAAGGAAATATAATGACAACATGCGGATGTGTATGGGTTGCAATGTGATCAACAAGGTGACTATGTGCAATAAGAACCCTATTCTACTGATTGTTGATTTGTTTGATCAAATATGTCATGCAAAATATTTCACCAAACTTGACTTAAAGTTAGGCTACTATCACGCAAGGATGGCATATGGGGATGTACCAAAAACGACTTGTATAACAAGATATAGGGCATTTGAGTTCTTGGCGATACTATTCAAGTTGACAAATGCACCACTGACATTTTGTACCTTGATGAACTAGGTATTTAATGAGTAACTTGACAAGTTTTGTCATGGTATACCTGAATGTTTTGTTAACTTTGTTGGCCTATCTAGGTTTCATCCCATTTTGATAATGACAAACCAAGGCATCTAATTGTGCTACTAAGTGTGTTCATAGGAATTAAGGTATTAAACACAACAACAAAATGCTAATTGGAAAGCCATGAAGCATACAAGACGATGTTAATTGGTTATGAACATGGAGCTTATAAAGACCAAATTTGAAGACTATGGCTATGATTATGGAGCTCATGAAGTCTAGGCTTGAAGAATTAAAAGAATTTATTTCATATAGGACCTATGTGAGTACACTATAATTGATTATGTGAAGAAACTCATAGGTGACCTTAGTTGGACCCTAGGCACTCTATAATTTCATGAAAATTATTTTTTAAATGTGCAAAAATTATTTCAAAGTATTAAAATCATTTTTGGAATGTAAAACTAAGGGTCTTGAGGCTTTAGGAAGTTCAAGCAATTGAAGCAGGGTACTCAGTCGATGCCTTTTTATCTCCCCAAAACAAGATTCTCCAAATCCCCTCATTTTTCTACTGCTGCCTTGATATGCAATTTTCTCTATCAATATCTTCCCATCTTCAAAAATCTTCAACATGAAAGTTGTGGTATTTTTTCTTAGCTTTTTGTAAATACCCAGATCGCCCTTTTTGGAGTTCTCTTGGAAAAGTTATGCTCTAAATACAGAAGGGTGTTTCAGGAAAGTTGTATTGCCACTAGACATGCAAAATTCATGTTCCAGGTAGCTCGAACGAATGAACCTCAGAGATCAGGTGACCAAGTTGCTACTAACTTGCACAAATTCTAGTTCCAGAGAATTCGGGTTACCTAATCCCAATTCAAGCAACTGAGTCAGTGGGATTCGAACTACAATGGCTAAAAAACGGCTAGTTTTGAAAGTAATAGATTATTTTTAAAGCTCAACTATCATAAAATGGCTAGTTCATGATCTTACCTATAAATACAAGTTTCTAAACTTGTTTTAGATGATGAGAAAAGATTGGTTTTGATTTGTATTATTATTGGTATCACTCATTCTTGAATCCAAGCTTTTGAACTTTGTTGAAAATCTTTTTCAAGCACTTTGAAAATTCTTTGCTCATCTTTCAAGTTCTCACTTTCTAGTTACTCCTTAAGCTTCATTTATAATCATCTCGAGAGTGTATTAGTATGGTATTTTTATTGTACTTATCCGCTCAAGTTTGGAGCATTCTTTGTACATTTATTTCTATTGATTCCACTTTGTAAAGGCATCTCCACTTATTGAAGGAGAGAGGCGACTCTGCCAAGTGAAAGAGAGAGGCATCTTCGCCTATTGAAGGAGAGAAACATCTCCGCCTAAGTAAAGGAGAGAGGTGACTTTGCCTAATGAAGGAAAGAGGTAACTCCGCCTAAGTAAATGAGAGATGCATCTTTGCTTAGTGAAGGAGAGAGGCAACTCTGCCTATTAAAGGAGGGATTGTAAAGGCATCTCCGCCTATTAAAAGAAAGAGGCTTCTCCGCCTATTTAAGGAGTACATAGTGGAATCCTCAAGTGGGTTACTTGAGGCAAGGACGTAGGCATGAATCGTCGAACCTTGTAACATCTGGTTTCATTCTCTCTCTCTTAACTCTTATATTTAAGCATATTTACTTTGAAAAAAAAAAATATATATATATATATATATATATATATATATATATATGTTGTGAATATTGTTATTGTTTGCATAGCTAGATTACTTGGTTGAAATCCTAGCAAAATTGTTTGAGCACTTACATAAAAATTTTAAATATCCAATTCACCTCCCCCTCCCCCCCCCCCTCTCTTGGGATTACACTTTAACTCACAGACTTAGGAGGAATATAAAAAGCATCTATTTTCCTCAGTGGAGCATCAAATTCCTTGGTCATATGATTAAGTAAGTTCATATCAAGATGGATATGGAGAAGGTAAAAACTATTCAAAGCTGAAAGATCCCAACAACAATAAAGGAGCTACTTTCCTTTATTTGACTTGCCAATTATTACAGAAAGCTTATAAAGGAATATTCGAGGAGAACTACTCCCTTGATAAAACTTTTTAAGAAGGGTCAAGGATGGAATTGGGCAAAGAAGTGCCAAGGAGCCTTTAACAACTTAAAGGATGTCATGATGACAGATTTTGTATTTGCTCTTACAAACATCATAGACCCCTTTGAGGTATAGATAGATGCATCAAATTGTGCCCTTGGGGAGTTTTGTAATAGGAGGGATATCATGTTGTGTATAAGAGTCATAAGCTCAATGAAGCCAAAAGAGGTATATAGCTCAAGAGAAAAAATGCTAGTGATGATGCATTGTCTTTACATGTGACAACATTGTTACCCCCAAGGTTTCATTAACCTGGTTTTGATGATAGCAAACTATTGTGGATTAATGAACTCTATGTTGGAGTTGTTTTTACAGGATTTAAGCCATTAAAGTAGAAGAAAAGTTAAACAATTGAGAGAAGATATTTGAAGACTTTAAATTGATTTATTTGTAGTATTTTTCTCTTAATTAATATAATGTACTTTAATGTGTAAAACTATGAGAAAATATAAGGCATAACACTAATGAGTTAAATCGAAAAATTGGAATAAAAAGGTTACCAAACCTCGACTTTATGCCAGGGGCAGTCCACCGGCCCCTAAAAATGGTCAATTGTTTTGGCGGTTCCTATCTATAATGGTCACTTTTCCCTCTCCTATGGCTAGTAAGCGGTCAACCGACTTGACAAGACAAAAGGGACCAATAGGTAAAAAATGACTAGTTTTCATCCAAACTTTATATATATGCCCTCTTAATCCTTAAGAACGTTAGAGAAGCTATCCATATTGAACAACCGAGTGCTCTTCCATTCTCTCTTAACCTCTGTTTTTTGCTTTAATTGGCTCATCCTTGAGCAAATAACTCTTCAGTTTCATTTGATTATTCTTTAAGAGTTTATTTTATGAGATTTAATTATATAACTTCCTTGTGAGGAATTTATGTTTGTAAGATTTCTTGAGTTGGTTCCTTGGTCTTTGAATAAAATGAATTTTACTATGGTTGCCCCGTCTCAATAGAAAACAAGGGGTGTATTGATTTCCTTAGTTTCCATTAAAATAAGGGGAATTAGTGGAACTTTAAGGTAGTTTGCCTTGAGAAAGTGGACATTGGTTGCCGAACCACTACAAAAGAGTTTGCAAATCTCTTTTCCCTTCTCTTTAATTTGCTTTTATATTGTGTGATTTGCTTGACTTGTTTAACTTTCTTTAAATTTTATATCAAACATTTAATTTTCATAAACCCAATTCACCCCCCTTGGGTTGCCTTTTGGTATTAGAGCTAGCGCTCTTCTTCTAAATTTTTATTGGCTTAACTGTGCTTAAGTGATCCATGGTAACCAACATCTATAGTTCTACCTTTGCAAGGTATTCCACTATGAGACCACCATTTTTTGATAGAAATAATTATATATTTTTTGGAAACAAGGACGAGTATATTTCCTTAAACTCTTAATTTTGGAATATGACATATTATCCTAAATGGATATACTCTTCCTAAATGTATTGATCTGTTGAGATACTGTGTGGGAAATGAATTGATCTGTTGGATTCCTGTGTGGAAATGCATTGATGCGTCTGTGTGAACTAATTGGTGTGGTTATTCATATGCATCTCAATATAATGTTGGCATGAGGAGGTTGTTATATTGCCTAGATATAAATCATGATATGACATTGGCAGGTCGAGGAGCTCGTAATATTGTCATTTATATGTGGTAGGACATTGGCAGGTCGAGGAGCTTGTTCTATTGATGTATGACGGGTAGGTCATGGGGATTGGATACTGGTGAATAGCGGCGCCTGTGTGGGTTACGTTATATCCTTTTGTGGATAATGACGCTTGTGTAGGCCATGTTATGTACCCTGTGTGGGTAGTGGTGCCTGTGTGGGCCACATTATATCTTGTGTGGATAATGGCGCCTGTGTGGGTCATCTAATGTACCCTGTGTGGGTAGTGGTGCCTGTGTGGGCCACATGTAGATAAGAAGTACATAGGTGCTTGTGTGGGTCACGTACTCATATGTACGCAGTTGCTCTGTATGGGCCACATACTAAGGACATTGGAAGACGAAGTATAAGTTGCGTGATTCCTGTGTGGATGTGTTGTGCGTATGTGAATTTAATTATAGCATAAAAATAATGGTACAGCGTATTGTGAATGCATGTGTGTGCAAGCGGCGAAGTAAACATACCACCGGGGGCTTGCTGAGAAAGGCGAGTGCTCTGCTAGGTAGTTTTTTGGTATCAGTGCAATGGGATGCTACTTGTATGGGCGGGTAGACATCCCGATCCTCGGAAACCTTTGCCTTTAAAATAATAAAGATGTGTGTACTGGCGGCGAGTTAATACTTCACCTCAGGGCTTATTGAGTAAGGTGAGTGTTCTGGTAGGTAGTTTTTAGTACTAGAGCAGAGGGAAGCTACTTGTATGGGCGGGTAATCTTCCCTATCCTTGGGGACTTTCGCCTGCATAAAAATTATGTACTTGTGTATATTGGATGTATGTATGATATTAGATGTCGGAAATGTTATTAATGGTACATTTTCTCAATTGTCATTGATATTATGTGAGAACAATTTATTTTGATATGTAAATATTAAAACTCATTTGTCACACACTGTTATAATTTATTCCACCCTTACTAAGAAGTGTCTCACCCTAGTGGATTAACAATTTTTCAAGTTCTTCTGGAGACCGGGTTTGAAGGCCTAGGCTGGGACTGTTTTTGTTGGTTTCTTTTTGGGGTATTGTGAGATATTGATATATATATATATATATATATATATATATATATATATTTGTACGGGATTATGTTTTAAATACTAGTTGTGGAGATAAATATTTGGATGTTGTAGTATCGTTTTTGGGTTGTTATATAGAACTCTGGAATTTATTTGAGGTTATTTTTTTATGTGCCACTGCATGTATGTTAATTATGATATCAGATACAGGTGATTGGAACACATGATACTCGAGCCCCACTTGGGGGGTCAAGGCGCCACACTTTATTCTAAAGTGGAAATGGGATCACGTCTCTATGAATTTTATTACTAGGTTACCACCAGTGCGACAAGGATTGAATGCTATTTGGGTGATAATTGATCATCTAACGAAGACCACTCATTTCATCCCTATTAAAGTCAGCTATTTCATGGAAAAATTGGCAGAAATATATATTCAGGAAATAGTCCGTGTCCATGGTGTACCAGTATCTATAGTCTCAGACCGAGATCCTCGGTTTACTTCACGATTTTGGAAAAGCTTTCAAAAGGCTATGAGTACACAGTTGGCATTCAGCACTGCTTTTTACCCTCAAACAGATGGTTAGAATGAGAGAACAATCCAGACATTAGAAGATATTCTTCGGGCATGCGTGCGTGCTAGATTTTGGGGGTAGCTGGACCCAGTTTATGCCGCTAGTTGAGTTTGCTTACAATAACAGCTATCAGGCTAGTATCGGTATGACACCTTATGAGGTACTATATGGTAGAAGGTGTCATTCTCCTCTTTTCTAGGATGAAGTAGGCGAGAGATGAGTTTTGGGTCCAGAGATAGTACAACATGTGTGTGATAAGGTCCAACTAATTAAAGAACGAATCAGTACTGCGAAGAGTCGGCAAAAAAGCTACGCAGACAC